>NC_092248.1:23474508-23482008 GCF_036320965.1 Panulirus ornatus | reverse complement strand
ATACCTAAGGTACCAACCCAACCGAACCCAAGGACTACAGGCCTATCACCATCTCCTGTGCCGTAGTCCGCCTGCTCCACAAAATCTTGAGCAGCCGCATCTCGAGCCTCGTCCAGATCGATGAAACTCAAAAGGCATTCGTTCCAGTGGACGGATGCCTTGAGAACCTCACGATCTTGGATGCGATCGTCGGTCGTGCGCGGGCACACGCCCACGGTGTGCACCTGGCATTCCTCGACATGGCCAAAGCATTCGATAGTGTTAATCATAGCACTATCGAACGGGCCATGTCGCGGAAGGGCATCCCTGCCCTCGTCATGACATACATTATGTCGACGTATGACCGAGCCTTCACTAACATCGAAGGCAGCAACGGGATGTCGGACAAAATAAACATGACTCGTGGGGTCAAACAGGGTGACCCATTATCACCGATTCTCTTCAACCTTGTGATTGACGAGGGAATCGCAAGGGTGAAGGAGACCGGTATAGGGGTTAAGTTCGGTGACCAAAAAGTGTCAGCATTGGCTTTTGCCGATGATTTGGTCCTGGTTGCGCAGACGCCCACTGGCTTGCAGAAGGCAATGGACGTGATGGCTGCGACCCTCGCGGGGGATGGGCTTTAGGTTAATCCAGGGAAGTGTCGTACCCTCAGCATGGAGGTCGACGGCAAGCGTAAGACTTGGTACGTCAATAAGAACAGGACGTTCCAAGTCTTGGGCAGCGCTGTCGTATCCCATGAGTGCTGAGGACGAATACAAGTACCTCGGGATTCTTGTCGGGGCCGGGGGTCGGCTTAAGTCCTACGGGGCTCTGCTAGAAGAGGGGCTCCGAAACATCACCAGAGCCCCTCTAAAACCTCAACAGCGGATTGCGTTGCTTGTGGAGCATCTGATGCCCAAGCTCATGCATCGACTGGTGTTGGGGGAAGTATTTAAGACTCAGTTAGCACGCATGGACAGACAAGTGCAAGTGGCAGTCCGCCGCTGGCTGCGCCTAGCCCATGACGTGCCCTGTGCATTCTTCCTCTCGGCAACTGGAGATGGTGGGCTAGGTATACCAGACTTTGTTTCAACCGTCCGACTAAATGAAAAAGTGCGGTTCGAAAACTACTCACCTCGACCGACCCAGTGATTCAGGCGGCTGTCCGGGAGCCTGCAGTGTTGAGCAAGCTGCAGCGCTGGTCTGGACCCACATGCATTGCTGGTCGACAGGCGGGTAGTAAATCCGAGCGCCAGCACGTATGGAGGGCCAACCTGGTCAGCACCGTCGACGATGCGGCTCTTGCTCCATCTGCCGCTGTGCCTCAGGTGAGCAGATGGGTGAATAGCGGGAACCGTTTCTTGTCCGGTGCCGACTATGTGAAGGCTGTCCAAGTGCGGATAGGCGCATTACCCACCCCTGCCAGGGCGTCCAGAGGCCGGCCCGAGATCAACGGCCTTTCCGACACCTGTCAGAAGCCAGGTACGCTCGGGCACATCGCACAGATGTGCCCTCGTACTCACGGCGGGAGGGTAAAAAGGCACGACAACATCTGTGCCTATTTGGCCGGGCGACCGAGACTAAGGGGTTACGAAGTGTCCTGCGAGCCGCGCATTCCGATTGTGGGGTCCTTCCGGAAGCCGGACATCGTGGCTTCCAAAGGCACAGAGGCCTATGTTATCGATACGCAGGTCTCTGGGGTTCACTTCCCGCCTTCAGCTGCACACCATTACAAGTGCAGCTACTACGGTACCCCGGAAGTCTTACAAGGCGTATGGGAATACACCGGGAAAGACACCGTGCACGTAACATCTGCCACCTTAAGTTGGCGTGGTGCATGGTGTCAAGAAAGCGCGAGTGCTCTCACAGGGTTAGGGCTGACATACCGGGACCTTGAGGTGTGCACGGTCAAAGCCCTAACCTGGACTCACTCCCTTTACAGGATGTGGTCCAAGAGCACAGGTTAATAATCGGAGCCTGCCTTGTACATCTGGTGTCGGACACCGGGCAGGCGTAAGGTCATCTCCCCTTTGTTGGCTTGGGGTGTGCGGGATTAGGCTGTTCTCCCGTGGCTCCCAATGGCAGGTACCAGTTCCTGAGGTCAGGTTGTCGGGCGGGGTGGTGGACGCCTTGGCAGGGTTGCCCATTGCTCCCGTGCGACAGGCCGCACTGGAAGGTGAGCGGTGCTGGAAGGTCGCTGTGTTCAAGTCGGAAATCCAATTATATCCGAACCATCATCTAACTGCCATCTCCTAACTTATTTCTAACTATGCTATCAGCAATCTGATCTTCAATCATCCTCTTATAGTGTCCATACACTTTTTCCAATTAACAACTTTCATTATCAACATGTAGTTAGGTCGGTTTGCCGACAAACAAACATCCCAGCACAGCACCTGTAGATAGACCTTCCCTCACTTCACACTACTAACTGGCAATAGTGGAAAAAAAAAAATTCACGCTGTATGCCTTTTGCTATTCCTATGGTTTGGAGAAAGCCCAAAGATCACGCTTCACATTGCTACTTCTGCCTGAGTGGTATAACAGCAGAATCCAAGCGTACTGTTAAATATCTTAATCTACCGTAGATAGATTACCTATACACTGGCCAAAGTTCACAGTAGAAGGTAGAACCAAACTCAGGTGGAAATCAGTGGTGTTATTCTTCTTCGGTATACAGTAACACAACGTTTCTTGGATCGTGTCATGTGTCACGTGTGAGGAACGTACAACAAGGGCCAGGTATATATGCACAAGTCAGAAAGTAAGAAAAAATGAATTGACGAATGAAAGACGATTGTAAGAGGAAGCTGTTCTTATGTCTGACCAATAAAAGTTTACTGCCTCAGGTCAGCGGGCTTCCTACAAGACGTCATGTCTTATTCTCCCGCTCTCACTGGGACAGGTCAAAGGTCGAGTGCTGGTACCATCAGGTGTTCGTGAGTCTGCAGGTTCTAACTCGGGGATCTCTCCTTGATGTAGAAGGTCTGGAGTGTCTGAAGGCATTTGAGGTCTAATGAAATTTCTAACATGGTCGTACCTTTCCCCTTCATCTCCCTCGTGAGGGTGGTGTTGTGGGACGATCTCAGGTGTGTTTTCGGGCTTCCACTCTGCAGATGACACGGAAGACGTCAGGATAACATAGTGGGAGTCATGGTTATGTACGACGAATGGAGCTTGAAGCCCTCGTGTGAGCGTTGGAATTTGTATATGATATGACTCCTCTAGAAAATCGCTGGTCTTGGTCCTAGATTTTTTGAAGCAGATGTGATGTTTTCTTGCTTTGACAGATAACGAAATCTATTTTCTGGTCAATGTTAGCAGGCCTCGGGTTTATCTTTATCATGCTCCTAATCACTTATTCATCCAACTTGTAAGAAGTGGTAAACTTTGTCAGAAGGCGCTGTATGATTTGGAAGTTCCTCTGCTTCGGTGGTTGTCTTTTTGTGTGGTTCCCTCAGAACCATCTGTCCTGCGAACAAGGGCGCGGATATCACTGTTTTAGTAACCAGTATCAACGAGGACCTGAGTGACCCAGTCTTATTCTTGACTGGTATAGATCCACGATGAGCAATGGGATGTGGTTCTTCTCACACAGGCATTCATGGGGGAGTCTTTCTACGGCTATGGGCTATCAACGGCGGCAACCTGAAGTTCCTCCGATCTTCTATGTGGTATGTGAACCTCACGGACACCTGAACCAAGACCAAGAGGACGTGTTGAACATTGTACTTAACAGTAATGTGGTGTCGAAACTACGTCCTCACTAGAAGACTCTACAGGTCTAGATCCTCCTTGGTGACGTCCATTAGTTTGTGAAAGAAGACTAACAACACCGACCCTGACTATAAAACCAGTCTCAAGATTAGATTGTTCAGCCAGGCTGGATACTTGATTTGAGGGAAGTAGGCTTCTCTGTGGCCATACCAATTATCTGAACATCATATTCCCCATCAAACTAATATACACAGTCTTATACACACAATTATATGAATTCAAGAAACACAGAATTTGAAACATATACATCAGGATTATTCAAGGCATCAGCCAGATAATCTAAGGATGACACATTAAACTTACCAGTTTGAAATCAAAATCAAGCTGGATACTATCAAGTTTCTTAACTTGATCTCCCATCATACCCATATTCCTTACCGCTGTGACCACTCTCCTAATATTCTGGATCTGTTTTTCATCCCTGGTCCATCCCGCTGTAAATATACAATCTCGCCTCCAGTTGGATCATCTGATCACACTATCATAGATACATCTATTCTAACGGCACCTGCCCCTCCAGCAGCCCCTTCTCAGCGTAAATACTAGCACCGCAACAAAGCTGACTGGAATAACTGACATAACTTCTTTTCTGACTTTCCCTGGATGGATTACTGCCTCATATGTGATGATGCTTCTGCCTCCACCAAACGCATTGCAATTCTTGCGGGAGTGGAAACACTTATCCCCTTTTAATCCAAGACAACCTCTTCATCCAATCCATGGATCAATCGTTCCTATCCAAAAGCCATTCAGGCAAGGGATCATGTATATTGGGCTTGAAAAAACTCTCCTTCCTCTGGCTCCCATTCAGGTTTTATCACTGCTCGTAATCACTGCCAGCAAGTTATCCGTGACGCAAGCGTTCCTTTATTCAAAGGGCGTGCGATAACCTCTTCGTCATCCACTGATAGGTTTCTGGTTTTTAGCCAATGGCATCTCTAACAACTTCTGTCGCTCCACCTTCCCCCACTTTTCCGTTCTGACGGTACTATAGCTGTCTCTCCCGTTGATGAAACAAAGAGTGTGCTTCCTGTTTCTCCTCTGACTCCACCTTGGATGACCCACATTCCTTCACCCCCTGATATTCTTCTTACTAATTACTCATATGCCCCTCGCCGTATTTTTCTTTTCAGGATGTCCGAAAAGCGCTTCTCTCTCTGGACACAAGCAAGTCTTATGGTCCTGATGGCGTCAATAACCGTGTTCTGAAAGAGTGTGCCCCTGAACTTGCACCTGTGTTTGATTATCTGTTTCGTTTGTCTAAAAACCAAAACTTGTCCTTTTCCTTGAAAGAATGCATTGCTATATCCCATCCCTAAGAAGAGTGACCGTTCTGACCCCTCTAACTATCGTTTTATTGCTTTGACATCTACCATTTCCAAAGTCTTTGGATCTCTCCTCAATTTCCATATCCTTAGACACCTCGAAAACCACAGTCTTCTCTCTCTCACCACCAGTATGGCTTCCATAAGGCGAGGTCCACCAGTAGTATTCTTTCCTATCTTACTAATGTCTGGTCATCATCTCTGAAAGATTTTGGAAAGTCACTTGTAATTGCCCTTGATATATCCAAGGCTTTTGACAGGGTGTGGCATCTCTAAGCTCCTCTCTTTTGGCTTCCCTTCCTCACTTTGCTCCTTCATTCTAACCCTCCTCTCCTGCCGATCTGTATATGTGGTTGTTGATGGATTAGCCTCCTTTCTTTCTCCATCAAAAGCGGTGTCCCTCAAAGTTCTGTCCTGTCATCTAAACTTTCTCTCATTTATTTCAACGATTTCCTCTCTTCCACAAATAATCCACAGCACTCATACGCTGGACTCAACACTGCATGCATCCACTTCCTTCAATTCTGCTCCCTCTCCTGTCCCTCGACCTGCATCTCGTCTTAACACACCATCTTCAACAGATCAGACTTGGGATAGGATATCTCAGTGGGGTACACAAAATCTACCCATATATCTATCGAAAATTCCTCACAACTCTCGCCTCTCCCTTGACGGTTCTGTAATTCCACCTCTTGACTCATTGAATATAACTGGCATTACAGTAGCATCCAGTCTATCTTAAAAGGCCCACATTACGGGAATATCTAAGTCTGCCTCTAACAAACTGGGTGGCTTGTTTAGATGTCGAAACTTCTTCTCTTCTAAGCAGTTGCTCCGTTTATACAAGGGACTGATTCGTCCTTGAATGGAGTACTGCTATGACTTTTGGGGTGGTTCTAGCCCTGCATCTTTACTTGACAGAGTTCAATCGAAAGCAGTCCGACTTATGAAATGTCCCAGGCTAACTTCCAGACTTGACTCCCTTTCCCGACGCCGCAATGCTTGTTCATTCTCCCTCTTCTATAGGAATTACTTTGGTTTTTGCTCCCGAAAGTTGGCTGCATGTGTACCTCTACCACTAGCTATACCACGCAATACTCGATAAACTGCTGCGCCACATGATTATTGTTTGACAATCAACAACTCAAGGTTGGGCCGTTTTGATACCTACTTCTTTCCCTACACGTCAAAGCCTTGGAACTCTCTACCATCTCATTCCTTTTCCAATGATCATGACCTAGCATATTTCAAAAGACAGGTTTCTCACTTCCTCTATAGGTCGTAGATATTTCCCCACGGACCTTTCCATGGTTTACCCAGACGCTTCACATGCCCTAGTCCAGTCTATTGGCATCACGTCGACCCCGGCATACCACGTCGTTCCAATTCACTCTATTCCTAGCAAGCCTTTCATCCTCCTGTATGTTCAGGCCCCGATCCCACAAAATCTTTATCACTCCATCATTCCACCTCCAATTTGGCCTCCCGCTTCCCCTCACCTCTGACACATGTATCCTCTTTGTCAATCTTTCCTCACTCGTTCTCTCCATGTGTCCAAACCATTTCAACAAACCCTCTTTTGCTCTCTCAACCACATTCTATTCATTGCCAAACATCTTTCTTACCCTTTCATTACTTACTCGATCAAATCACCTCGCACCACATATTGTCCTCAAACATTTCGTTTCCAAAACATCCACCCTCCTACGTACAACTCTATCTATAGCCCATGCTTCACTTTCGTTTCCAAACATCCACCCTCCTACGTACAACTCTATCTGTAGCCTATGCCTCACAACCATATAACATTATTGGAACCCCTATTATTGTGAACATGCCCATTTTTTGCTCACAGAGTTAACGTTCTCGCCTTCCACACATTCTTCAACGCTCCCAGAACCCTAGCCCCCTCCCCCACCCTGTAACCTACTTCCGCTTCCATGGTTCCATCCGCTGCTAAGTCCACTCCCAGATATCTAAATCACTTCATTTCCTCCAACTTTTCTCCATTCAAACTTTCCTCCCAATTGACTTGTCCCTCAACCCTACTGAGCCCAATAACCTGGCTCTAATTCACATTTACTCTCAACTCTCTCCTTTTACACATTTCTCCAAACTCAGTCTCCAACCTCTGCAGTTTCTCACCCGAATCAGCCACCAGCGCTGTATCATCAACAAACAACATTTGACTCACTTCCCAGGCCTTCTAATCCAGAAATACTACATATCTGTCCCTCTCTCCAAAACTCTTGCATTCACCTCCCTAACAACCCCATCCAAAGATAATCAAAAGCCATGGAGACATCACACACCCCTGCTGCAAATCGACATTCACTGGGAACTAAACACTCTCCTCTCCTACTCGTAAACATGTCTTACATCCTTGGTAAAACTTTTCACTGCTTCTAGCAACTTA
>NC_092248.1:23382008-23469508 GCF_036320965.1 Panulirus ornatus | reverse complement strand
TTTTGTTGATGGTTTGATACTAAGGCCTAACCCCGTGGAATGATGGTAATGATAATAATGATACAAGTCTGGATTTGTATAAAAATGAGACCCATTACGAAAACTGCTGACGAAATGGATGGACGTGAATCCTTCGTATGAGACAGAGGTATACACTTCTTACGGGTGGAACACAAGCAACAAACAGTAACATAAACTGTTGGCACGGTAGCTGTCTGCATTCAGCAGGCAATACGATGATGCTAAACGTCTCACACTTGCCCCTGTCATCTGTGTTGGGTGAGGAGGGGATGCCGGGGAGCGAGTGTCGTGTGCTTGAGAATGGTGGAGGTTCATATGTTACAAGGAGTGAAGAGGGACGCGGGCGAAAATTCGTTTTGCATGCTTCGAGGAAGGGAAGCCTTTTTATGCTAATAAGAGTAGGATGCGCTTCGCATATCTGGTAGTGTCTTTTGATGTAAAAGGGAGAGTGTATTTAGCAGCACTGGAGGGAATGCCTTCATATAAACTGATATAAGTGTTAGATGAAAAGGGTTTGTATACTTAGTGTAAAAGATGGGAGTTTTGTATGCTGATTGGGAGAAGGAGAAGTATTGTTGCGGGGTTTAGGACATGATCATACATGAGGAGTTATGTTATGAGGGTATGATGCAACGATTGGTGTTAGTGATGATTCTAGTGTGAGTGGTGTAGCTCCTGCTGGTGCAAGAAGTCGAGGTGTGAGGTTCGATACCTTGCTTCCTGACCTCATCCCACTGCTATAACACCACCACCACCACCACCACCACCTCCATTACCACCACCACCACCACCACCACCACCACCACCTCCACCACCACAACAGTTTGCGATGGCGTCAGCATATTTTCATCAGCACATCCTCGTTTTCATGACCAGCATCATAGTCACTATAGATCGTCACGTGTGTCGTGGCATTATATGTGATGATGTGTTGGACTGGAGGCTCATCGTACCATTACTCCATACCACTGGCAGCGTATCAAATGATGGAGACTTTCCCCCACTCCTTCCTCCATCATCTTCAACCTCTCTCTCTCTCTCTCTCTCTCTCTCTCCCTGAGGCTGTGACTGGTTTGTTACATTTGACGCATTACAGTGTTATGATTGTGACTGGTTCCTTATAGTTAACACCTTACGATAGTAAGAGTTGAGACAAGATCGGAAAACTTGACACTTTTTGATATTAGGGTCCGTTACATTTAACATACTACGATTTATGTGTTATGACTGGTTTGATACATTTAACCCTTACGATGTCAGGGTTGTGACTAGTTCGTTACATCTGACACCTTATGATGTTTGGGTTGTGACTCGTTCGTTACATTTGACACCTTATGATGTTTGGGTTGTGACTAGTTCGTTACATTTGACACCTTACAATGTTAGGGTTGTGACTAGTTCGTTACATTTGACACCTTACGATGTTTGGGTTGTGACTAGTTCGTTACATTGACACCTTACGATGTTAGGGTTGTGACTAGTTCGTTACATTGACACCTTACGATGTTAGGGTTGTGAGTGGTTCATTACATTTGACACCTTTTCAGATATATCAATTTTTAAACATTTATATTTGGTTTACCTGAGGACCTCACACGCTTTGTATAGATATTACATTTGAGACTCTCCATTGTAAGTCCTGTTATATCATGGAAGGTCTATAAACAAAGAAATAAATAAGTTTTGGGTAAGCTGTATTGGTAAGGTATTATTATTTTCGAACAGATTGAGGTGCCAGAGCTTCTGAGTTATCCCTGCAATATTTTTGCCTGTATTTAGTCTTATGTATATACGTGTGTTTACAGTAAGTTATCATCTTGTGGCCACTGTAGGTCAACGTATGGGACACAGCGCTGGGCCAGGAGGAGATCCAGGCGATAGCCCAGTGCCGGAGTGACCCCCAGGGAAACTACGTGTCCTGGGAGGTGGGCTGGACGCTGACCAACGTCACCAGCCGTGACGTACCCCTGGCTGACCTCTGTCGACAGAAGGTTGACCTGACATATTTCTGGTTCCCTTCCGCTCCGTACGACACGGCGCAGTACCTGTGCCGAGCGCTGGGCACCCACCTGACCAGCACCATGGCCGAATCGCTGGCCATATTTAACGTATCGTCTGTGACCTTCACCAGGGAGGATAGTTGCTACAGCAACATCTGGTTAGCCATGAACGACATCGACGAGGAAGGAGTGTGGAAGATCGATGGCCTCCCGGTGACTGGTGAGATCAGCTGGGCGCCTCAGGAACCCAACGGACTCCACTACGAGAACTGTGCCTCAGGCGTTTCAACAGGCGTGATAGATGTTGACTGCCATACAAACTTGAAATGTGTCGTGTGTCCTATGAATGACCAAACGAGATTCTCATTCCTTGGAACGTGTGAGACTGAACTGCGGAACGTCTTCTTCACTGCCTTCCAGCACAGCCCTAGTGAGGTGCTCTTCGTGGGCTACGGCGCCTACCACATCAAGAGACAGGAAGGGATATGGACATGGGTGAACGTCGTCAACAACCGCACGATCGCTCAGCTGGGGGAAAGTGTCCCAGACTTCCCGATGGGCAGGCGATGGTGGCACCTACAGGAGCCAGTCTGTGGCCAGAAACCAGGAGGACGGAGACTCTTACTGCTCTCGCCCTGTGGCACAGACCAGTTCACCTGTGACGACGCCACCTGCATCCCCCTAGACAACCGCTGCGACCTAAAGTACGACTGTCGGGACAACACGGACGAGCTAGAGTGTCACACGGTGGCCTTCCCAAGGGACTACCAGGACCATCTGCCACCTAGAGCCAGCGGGATCGACCAGAAGAGCTTACCTATAATTGTCACCATAAATATTGAGTCCTTATCTGTCCAGACTATGGAAATGACCATGGAGGTTTCCTACAGGCTGGAGTTGACGTGGTTGGATAACCGATTACAGTACCAGAACCTGAAGGTGGAGAACACGCTGAACATCCTGCCAGCCAGCACAGTGGACAGGCTATGGACGCCGCAGGTCGATTTCATCAACACCATCGGCAACCATCACACCCTCATGGATGTGGACACCATCATGTTGGTCACCCGGCTGGCCGACTCGATCGGGAGGAACATCACTGCTCCTGCTGAAGGTCAGTTTGTCTACGTCAGCTCAGAGCTGAGACAAATCTGCAGTTGAAGGTTTGGTCACATTAAATTAGCTATACAATGACACAAGAAACGTTAGTAGTGGGAAGGAAGATTTCTCATCAGGTTATACAAAGAATAATTAGAATAATTCTTTATCCATGATTCAGTTTATGAGATTAGCAAGACTATGATTCTCAATGGTCCCAGTCAACTTCCCTCAGATAACTCTCTTGTCTCTCTCTCTCTCTCTCTCAGTGGAAGTCTTCTCTGGAGAGACGAACACCATGACGACCCGCAGGAAGTACGGGACGGTATTTATGTGTGACCTAGACCTGGCTCTCTACCCCTTCGACGCCCAGGAGTGCTTCATGCACCTCATGATCACCTCTGCCACCAAGTCCTTCCTGGAGTTCGACACCATCATATCCTCAGTCAACAACACTGCCAGGAACCTCCTCCTGGAGTATAATGTGAGTACACCAGGCTACAGAACCAACATCTCACCCGCATGAGTCTACACCACTGTGAAAAGTTGCTTTGGCAAGGCTGTATCATTAAGAATACAGTTTCGTCAAAGAACTTATCATTCAAAAGGATTCATCATTTCCCTACCACTGGAAGTAGTGCATTCTTGGAGTCACAGGAGCTCCTGAAAAAAAATCTGCCTACACCACAGCTGAGGAATCAAGGACCAGTTGATCTGAGAGACATGGGAAGTTCGAGCAGAACTGTAAAGTGACCCGTCCCTCTACCCAGCAAGGAACATCATGTCTGCTACAGCTTTCTTAGTTTTGCTACATTTCAACAGAGATTTCATTAAGGCATTATCTAATTCATACAATCCTTCATTCATGTTTATGGCGCTGTTAACTTTGATAAGAAATGATTCAACAATATAGCCTTTTGATAAGTACCATAAAACAAATTTTGACTTCCTCCAATTCACAGGATGTGAATGATCTTTTAAGTGTCTAAATATTGCATCTGATTCCGAGGCTGTCCTTAAAGATTACTAATAATGTTGGATCCTTCTTTAAAGGTTTATCTATTTGGCCAACATACATCTTATCACAGACTGTGAGTGGAACAGAACAGACACCTGATTTTTCATTTGTTGATGATCTATTCTTTTTCAATGATAGAAAAAAATATTCAGGCTAACTTCTTTCAAGTTTCGTGTAAGAGATGAGATTCTTTATGATGGAATAGATCCAAATATTTTTGTTGTTGAATTCGTTCTCCTTCTCATTTGTAAGCATTTGTCAAAAACTTTCTCAGGATAACAGTTATCTTGCAATATCATAAACATAATTACTTATTTCATTTAAGAATTTAGGATCTCAAGTTCTTAAGGCTCTGAAAAACATCGGCAAAAGGTGACCATTTTGACAATCCTGGGTTTGAGAAATGATGAAGAAATGCATTAACTGAAGTAGGTTTCCAATAAATTTTGAGCTTATGACCCCTAACTACTATTATTTTCAATTATCTGAAAAGAGCAAAGAATTACTGACTTCATCTTCCATTCTGAAAGTTAAACAGGGATCAAAGTTGTCAAATTTTTTAAAGATTTCCTGCGATCGTCACTGGGAGACCATAGACATACCATCCATAAATCTGTACCATGGTAAGCTGAAGGTAGAAGATGTGTGGATCTGGTGTTTGCTTTCAAGAATGTATATGAGAAATTCTTAGAAAATCAAATATATATATATATATATATATATATATATATATATATATATATATATATATATATATATATATATATATATATATATATATATATTCTCTTTCCCATTTTAGAAAGTTAAAAAAATACAAGGAGGGGAGGATTTCTGGCCCCCCGCTCCCGTCCCCTCTAGTCGCTTTCTACGACACGCGAGGAATGCGTGGGAAGTATTCTTTCACCCCTATCCCCAGGGATAATATACATATATATATATACACATACACACACATACACACACACACGCACATATACACACACACACACATACATATATATACATGTGAAAAATGTAAGAAACAATTTAGAAAACTGAAACTTCTAGCTTGAAATAAAATGAAAAAATGAATGTCACATAATGGTTCAACCTCTGGCTATGGAAAAGAAATGTTTGATTTATTTACACAAACGTCAAAAGTAGTTCTCATCAATTTAACCACTGTATCAATAAGCTTCAATGTCTAAGCTACATTTTTTCCAATTTCACTATTTTCTTGTCAAAGCACCATGTATGAAAACTATCACTCCAGTAACACAACTATAAACATTTACTTCCCCTTTAAAAAAAGTTCTGGAGAAGTCTCTCTCGATACACTGCGGGACACTACCACCTGGTCAAGGTTATTAGGTACAGTAGGGTTGAGGGTCAATTCAATTGGGAGGTGAGTTTGAATGGAGAAAAACTGGAGGAAGTGAAGTGTTTTAGATATCTGGGAGTGGATCTGGCAGCGGATGGAACCATGGGAGCGGAAGTGGATCATAGGGTGGGGGAGGGGGCGAAAATTCTGGGAGCCTTGAAGAATGTGTGGAAGTCGAGAACATTATCTCGGAAAGCAAAAATGGGTATGTTTGAAGGAATAGTGGTTCCAACAATGTTGTATGGTTGCGAGGCGTGGACTATGGATAGAGTTGTGCGCAGGAGGATGGATGTGCTGGAAATGAGATGTTTGAGGACAATGTGTGGTGTGAGGTGGTTTGATCGAGTAAGTAACGTAAGGGTAAGAGAGATGTGTGGAAATAAAAAGAGCGTGGTTGAGAGAGCAGAAGAGGGTGTTTTGAAATGGTTTGGTCACATGGAGAGAATGAGTGAGGAAAGATTGACCAAAAGGATAAATGTGTCGGAGGTGGAGGGAACGAGGAGAAGAGGGAGACCAAATTGGAGGTGGAAAGATGGAGTGAAAAAGATTTTGTGTGATCGGGGCCTGAACATGCAGGAGGGTGAAAGGAGGGCAAAGAATAGAGTGAATTGGAGCGATGTGGTATACCGGGGTTGACGTGCTGTCAGTGGATTGAATCAAGGCATGTGTATGGGGGTGGGTTGGGCCATTTCTTTCGTCTGTTTCCTTGCGCTACCTCGCAAACGCGGGAGACAGCGACAAAGCAAAAAAAAAAAAAAATATATATATATACATATATATATATATATATATATATATATATATATATATATATATATATATATATATATATATATATATATATATATATATATATATATATATATATATATATATATGTATATATATATATATATACATATATATATATATATATATATATATATATATATATATATATATATATATATATATATATATATATATATATATATATATGTATATATATATATATATATATATATATATATATATATATATATATATATATATATATATATTGATTCCAACAATGTTAAATGGTTGCGAGGAGTGGGCTATGGATAGATTTCTGCGGAGGACGGTGGATGTGCTAAAAATGAGAAGTTTGAGGACAATATGTGGTGAGAGGTGGTTTGATCGAGTCACTAATAATAGGGTAAGAGATATGTGTGGTAATAAAAAGAGTGTGGTTGAGAGACCAGAAGACGGTGTTTTGAAGTCATTCAGTCACATCGAGAGAATGAGCGAGGAGAGATTGACAAAGAGGATATATGTGTCAGAGATGGATAGAACAAGAAGTGGGAGACGAAATTGGAGATGGAAGGATAGTGTGAAAAAGATTTTGAGTGATCGAGGCCTGAACATGCAGGAGCGTGAAAGGCGTGCAAGGAATAGAGTGAATTGGAACGATGGGGTAAACCGGGGTCGACGTGCTGTCAGTGGATTGAACCAGGGCATATGAAGCGTCTGGGGTAAAACATGTAAAGTTCTGTGGGGCCTGGATGTGGAAAGGGAGCTGTGGTTTTGGTGCATTATTACATGACAGCTAGAGACTGAGCGTGAACAAATGTGGCCTTTGTTGCCTTTTCCCAGCGGTACCTCGCGCACATAATGGGGAAGGGGTTATTATTTCATGTGTGGCAGGGTGGCGATGGGAATGAATAAAGCCAGACAGTATGAGTTTACATGTGTACATATGTTCAGGCCCCGATCACTTAAAATCTTTTTCACTCCAACTTTCCACCTCCAATTAGGTCTCCCACTTCTCCTCGTTCCCTCCACCTCTGACACATATATCCTCTTGGACAATCTTTCCTCACTCATTCTCTCCATGTGCCCAAACCATTTCAAAACACCCTCTTCTGCTCTCTCAACCACGCTCTTTTTATTTCCACACATCTCTCTTACCCTTACATTACTTACTCGATCAAACCACCTCACACCACACATTGTCCTCAAACATCTCATTTCCAGCACATCCACCCTCCTGCGCACAACTCTATCCATAGCCCACGCCTCGCAACCATACAACATTGTTGGAACCACTATTCCTTCAAACATACCCATTTTTGCTTTCCGAGATAATGTTCTCGACTTCCACACATTCTTCAAAGCTCCCAGGATTTTCGCCCCCTCCCCCACCCTATGATTCACTTCCGCTTCCAGGGTTCAATCCGCTGCCAGATCCACTCCCAGATATCTAAAACACTTTACTTCCTCCAGTTTTCCTCCATTCAAACTTACCTCCCAATTGACTTGACCCTCAACCCTACTGTACCTAATAACCTTGCTCTTATTCACCTTTACTCTTAACTTTCTTCTTTCACACACTTTACCAAACTCAGTCACCAGCTTCTGCAGTTTCTCACATGAATCAGCCACCAGCGCTGTATCATCAGCGAACAACAACTGACTCACTTCCCAAGCTCTCTCATCCACAACAGACTTCATACTTGCCCCTCTTTCCAAAACTCTTGCATTCACCTCCCTAACAACCCCATCCATAAAGAAATTAAACAACATGGAGACATCACACACCCCTGCCGCAAACCTACATTCACTGAGAACCAATCACTTTCCTCTCTTCCTACACGTACACATGCCTCACATCCTCGATAAAAACTTTTCACTGCTTCTAACAACTTGCCTCCCACACCATATATTCTTAATACCTTCCACAGAGCATCTCTATCAACTCTATCATATGCCCTCTCCAGATCCATAAATGCTACATACAAATCCATTTGCTTTTCTAAGTATTTCTCACATACATTCTTCAAAGCAAACACCTGATCCACACATCCTCTACCACTTCTGAAACCACACTGCTCTTCCCCAATCTGATGCTCTGTACATGCTTTCACCCTCTCAATCAATACCCTCCCATATAATTTACCAGGAATACTCAACAAACTTATACCTCTGTAATTTGAGCACTCATTCTTATCCCCTTTGCCTTTGTACAATGGCACTATGCACGCATTCCGCCAATCCTCAGGCACATCACCATGAGTCATACATACATTAAATAACCTTACCAACCAGTCAAGAATACAGTCACCCCCTTTTTTAATAAATTCCACTGCAATACCATCCAAACCTGCTGCCTTGCCGGCTTTCATCTTCCGCAAAGCTTTTATTACCTCTTCTCTGTTTACCAAATCATTTTCCCTAACCCTCTCACTTTGCACGCCACCTCGACCAAAACACCCTATATATGCCACTCTATCATCAAACACATTCAACAAACCTTCAAAATACTCACTCCATCTCCTTCTCACATCACCACTACTTGTTATCACCTCCCCATTTGCGCCCTTCACTGAAGTTCCCATTTGCTCCCTTGTCTTACGAACTTTATTTACCTCCTTCCAGAACATCTTTTTATTCTCCCTAAAATTTAATGATACTCTCTCACTCCAACTCGCATTTGCCCTCTTTTTCACCTCTTGCACCTTTCTCTTGACCTTCTGTCTCTTTCTTTTATACATCTCCCACTCAATTGCATTTTTTCCTTGCAAAAATCGTCCAAATGCCTCTCTCTTCTCTTTCACTAATAATCTTACTTCTTCATCCCACCACTCACTACCCTTTCTAATCAACTCACCTCCCACTCTTCTCATGCCACAAGCATCTTTTGCGCAATCCATCACTGATTCCCTAAATACATCCCATTCCTCCCCCACTCCCCTTACTTCCATTGTTCTCACCTTTTTCCATTCTGTACTCAGTCTCTCCTGGTACTTCCTCACACAAGTCTCCTTCCCAAGCTCACTTACTCTCACCCCAACATTCACTCTTCTTTTCTGAAAAACCATACAAATCTTCACCTTAGCCTCCACAAGATAATGATCAGACATTTCTCCAGTTGCACCTCTCAGCACATTAACATCCAAAAGTCTCTCTTTCGCGTGCTTGTCAATTAACACGTAATCCAGTAACGCTCTCTGGCCATCTCTCCTACTTACATACGTATACTTATGTATATGTATATATATATATATATATATATATATATATATATATATATATATATATATATATATATATATATATATATATATATATATATATATATATATATATATATATATATATATATATATATATATATATATAAATATATATATATATATATATATATATATATATATATATATATATATATATATATATATATATATATATATATATATATATATATATATATATATATATATATATATATATATGCAAAAGTTTTGGAAAGAGGGGCAAGTATGAAGTCTGTTGGGGATGAGAGAGCTTGGGAAGCGAGTCAGTTGTTGTTCGCTGATGATACAGCGCTGGTGGCTGATTCATGTGAGAAACTGCAAAAGCTGGTGACTGAGTTTGGTAAAGTGTGTGAAAGAAGAAGGTCAAGAGTAAATTTGAATAAGAGGAAGGTTATTAGGTACAGTAGGGTTGAGGGTCAAGTCAATTGGGAGGTAAGTTTGAATGTAGAAAGACTGGAGGAAGTAGAGTGTTTTAGATATCTGGGAGTGGATCTGGCAGCGGATGGAACCATGAAAGCGGAAGTGAATTATAGGGTGGGGGAGGGGGCGAAAATCCTGAGAGCCTTGAAGAATGTCTGGAAATCGAGAACATTATCTCGGAAAGCAAAAATGGGTATGTTTGAAGGTATAGTGCTTCCAACAATGTTGTATGGTTGCGAGGCGTGGGCTATGGATAGAGTTGTTCGCAGGAGGGTGGATGTGCTGGAAATGAGACGTTTGAGGACAATATGTGGTGTGAGGTGGTTTGATCGAGTAAGTAATGTAAGGGTAAGAGAGATGTATGGAAATAAAAAGATCGTGGTTCAGAGAGCAGAAGAGAGTGTTTTGAAATGGTTTGGGCACATGGAGAGAATGAGTGAGGAAAGATTGACCAAGAGGATATATGTGTCGGAGGTGGAGGGAACGAGGAGAAGTTGGAGACCAAATTGGAGGTGGAAAGATGGAGTGAAAAAGATTTTGAGTGATCGGGGCCTGAACATGCAGGAACGTGAAAGGCGGGCAAGGAATAGAGTGAATTGGATCGATGTGTTATACCGGGGTCGACGTGCTGTCAATGGATTGAATCAGGGCATGTGAAGTGTCTCGGGTAAACCATGGAAAGTTCTGTGGGGCCTGGAATTGGAAAGGGAGCTGTGGTTTATGGCATTATTGCATGACAGCTAGAAACTGAGTGTGAACGAATGGGGCCTTTGTTGTCTTTTCCTAGCGCTATCTCGCACACATGAGGGGGAGGGGGATGTTATTCCATGTGTGGCGAAGTGGCGATGGGAATGGATAAAGGCAGACAGTGTGAATTGTGTGCATGTGTATATATGTATGTGTTTGTGTGTGTTTATATTTTTATATATATATATATATATATATATATATATATATATATATATATATATATATATATATATATATATATATATATATATATATATATAGATGTGTACTTTGAGATGTATGGGTATGTATATTTGCGTGTGTGGACGCGTATTTATATACATGCGTATGGGGGTGGGTTGGGCCATTTCTTTCGTCTGTTTCCTTGCGCTACCTCGCAAACGCGGGGTGACAGTAAGTGAGCTTGGGAAGGAGACTTGTGCGAGGAAGTACCAGAAGAGACTGAGTGCATAATGGAAAAAGGTGAGTGCAAAGGACGTAAGAGAAATGGTGGAGGAATGAAATGTATTTGGGAAGTAGTGGTGGCTTGCGCAAAAGATGCGTGTGGCATGAAAAGCGTGGGAGGTGGGCAGATTAGAAAGGGTAGTGAGTGGTGGGATGAAGAAGTAAGATTATTGGTGAAAGAGGAGAGAGGCATTTGGACGATTTTTGCAGGAAATAATGCAAATGACTGGAAGATGTATAAAAGAAAGAGGCAGGAGGTCAAGAGAAAGGTGTAAAAGGTGAAAAAAGAGGGCAAATGAGAGTAGGGGTGAAAGAGTATAAATAAATCTTAGGGAGGAAAAAAAGATGTTTTGGAAGGAGGTAAATAAAGTGCGTAAGACAAGGGAACAAATGGGAACATCGGTGAAGGGGGCTAATAGGGAAGTGTTAACAAGATGTGGTGATGTGAGAAGGAGATGTAGTGAGTATTTTGAATATTTATTGAAGGTGTTAGATGATAGAGTGGCAGATATAGGGTGTTTTGGTCGAGGTGGTGTAGGGAGTAAAAGGGTTAGAGAGAAAGATTATGTAAACAGAGAAGAGGTAGTGAGAGCTTTGCGTAAGATGAAAGCCAGCAAGGAAGCGGGTTTGGATGGTATTGCAGTGGCATTTATTAAAATAGGGGGTGACTGTGTTGTTCACTAGTTGGTAAGGATTTCAATGTATGTATGACTCATGGTGAGGTGCCTGTGGATTGGTGGAATGCATGTATAGTGCCATTGTAGAAAGGCATATGGGATAACAGTGAGTACTCAAATTATTGAGGTATAGGTTTTTTGAGTATTCCTGGGAAATTATATGGGAGGGTGTTGACTGACAGGGTGAAGGCATGTACAGAGCATCAGACTGGGGAAGAGCAATGGGGTTTCAGAAGTGGTAGAGGATGTGTGGTTCAGGAGTTTCTTTTGAAGAATGCATGTGAGAAATACTTAGAAAAGCAAATGGATTTGTATGTAGCATTTATGGATCTGGAGAAGAAATATGATAGAGTTGATAGAGATACTGTGTGGAAGGTATTTAAAATATATGGTGTGGGAGGTAAGTTGTTAGAATCTGTGAAAAGTTTTTATCGAGGATGTAAGGCATGTGTACGTGTAGGAAGAGAGGAAAGTGATTGGTTCCCAGTGAATGTTGGCTTACGGCAGGGATGCGTGATGTCTCCATGGTTGTTTAATTTGTTTATGGATGGAGTTGTTAGGGAGGTGAATGCAAGAGTTTTGGAAAGAGGGGCAAATATGCAGTCTGTTGTGGATGAGAGAGCTTGGGAAGTGAGTCAGTTGTTGTTCGCTGATGATACAGCGCTGGTGGCTGATTCATGTGAGAAACTGCAGAAGCTGGTGACTGAGTTTGGTAAAGTGTGTGGGGGATGAAAGCTGAGAGTAAATGTGAATAAGAGCAAGGTCATTAGTTATCGTAGGGTTGAGGGACAAGTCAATTGGGAGGTAAGTTTAAATGGAGAAAAACTGGTGGAAGTGAAATGCTTTAGATATCTGGGAGTGGATTTGGCAGCGGATGGAACCATGGTAGCGGATGTGAGTCACAGGGTGGGGAAGGAGTGAAAGTTCTGGGAGAGTTGAAAATTGTGTGGAAGGTGAAAACATTATCTCGGAAAGCAAAAATGGATATGTTATATGGTTGCTAGGCTTGACCTATAGATAGAGTTGTGCGGAGGAGGGTGGATGTGCTGAAGATGAGATGTTTGAGGACAATATGTCGTGTAAGGTGGTTTGATCGAGTAAGTAATGAAAGGGTAAGAGAGATGTGTGGTAATAAAAAGAGTGTGGTTGAGAGAGCAGAAGAGGGTGCTTTGAAATGGTTTAGTCACATGGAGAGAACGAGTGAGGAAAGATTGACAAAGAGGATATATATGTCAGAGGTGGAGGGAACGAGGAGAAGTGGGAGACCAAATTGGAGGTGGAAAGATGGAGTGAAAAAGATTTTGAGTGATCCGGGCCTGAACATGCAGGAGGGTGAAAGGCGTGCAAGGAATAGAGTGAATTGGAACGATGTGGCATACCGGGGTCGACGTGTTGTCAATGGATTGAACCAGAGCATGTGAAGCGTCTGGGGTAAACCATAGAACGTTTTGTGAGGCCTGGATGTGAAAAGGGAACTGTGGTTTCGGTTCATTATACATGACTGCTAGAGAAGGTGTGTCATCGAATGTGGCCTTTGTTGTCTTTTCCTAGCGCTATCCCGCGCATATGCGGGGTGTTGTCATTTCATGTGTGGCGGGGTGGCGACGAGAATGAATAAATGCAGCAAGTATGAATTATATACATGTGTATATATGTATATGTCTATGTATGTATATACATGTATTCGTTGAAATGTATAGGTATGTATATGTGCGTGTGTGGACGTGTATGTATATACATGTGTGTATGGATGGGTTGGGCAATTCTTTCGTCCGTTTCCTTGCGCTATATATAAAGGAGCAAATGATAGTTGGGTTGCGATAGTATCATTAGATTTTAGAGAGAATAGAAAGATGTTTTGGACGGAGCTAAACAACGTGCTAAGACAAGAGAACAAATGAGAACATAGGTAAAGGGGCAGATGGGGAGGTAATAACAAGTTGAGATGAAGTGAGAAGGAGATGGAGTAAGTATTTTCTAGGTTTGTTTAATGTGTTTCATGATAGAGTGGCAGATATTAGGTGTTTTGGCTGGGGTGGTGTGCAAAGTGAAAGGGCTATGGGGTATTTTGTCGAATTTCTTAAAAATTGTGTTACTGTGTCGTTGATTGGTTGGTAAAGGATATTCACTTTATGTATGATTCATGGTGAAGTGACTGGGGATTTGCGTAATACTTGCATAGTACCATAGTACAAATGCAAAGGGGATAAAATTGATTGTTATAATTCCAGAGGCATAAGTTTGTTGAATATTCCTGGAAAATTGTATGGGAGGATATTGATTGAGAGGATAAAGGGATGTATAGAGCATCAGATTGGGGAAGAGCAGTGACGTTTTAGAAGTGTTAGAGGATGTGTGGATCAGATGTTTGCACTGAAAAATGTATGTGAGAAATAATTAGACTAACAAATGGATTTGTATTTAGCATTTTTGGATCTGGAAAAGGCATATGATAGTAAGTGTTGATAGAGATGCTATGTGGAAGGTTTTAAAATTATATGGCGTGGGAGGTAAGTTGCTAGAAGCAGTGAAAACTTTTTTTTTCCAGTAAGTAAAGCATGTGTACGAGTAGGAATAGAAGAAAGTGATTGGTTCCCAGTGAATGTCGCTTTGCGGCAGGGGTGAGTGATGTCTCCATGGTTGTTTAATTTGTTTATGGATGGGGTGGTCAGTGAGATAAATGGAAGCGTTTTGAAGGGAGGGACAAGTATGCAGTCTGTTGTGGATGAGAGGGCTTGGGAAGTGAGTAAGTTGTTCGCTAATGATACATCACTGGTGGTTGATTCGGGTGAGAAACTGCAGAGGTTGGTGACTGAGTTGGCTAAAGTGTGTGGATAAAGAAAGACGAGAGTAAATGTGAATAAGCGCAAGGTTATTTAGGTACAGTAGGGTTGAGGGACAAGTCAATTGAGAGGTAAGTTTGAACGGAGAAAAATTGGAGGGAGTGAAGTGTTTTAGATATCTGGGAGTAGACTCAGCAGCGATGGAACCATGGAAGCGGAAGTGAGTCACAGGGTAGGGGAGGGAGGCGAAAGTTTTGGGAGCGATGAAGAATGTGTGGAAGGAGAGAACGTTATCTCGGAAAGCAAAAATGGTTATGTTTGAAGGAATAGTGGTTCCAACAATGCTATATGGTTGCGAGGCATGGGCTATAGATAGGGTTATGCGGAGGAAGGTGGATGTTCTGGAAATGAGATGTTTGAGGTCCATATGTGGTGTGAGGTGTTTTGATCAAGTAAGTAATGAAAGGGTAAGAGAGATGGGTGGTAATGAAATGAGTGTTGTTGAGATAGCAGAAGAGGGTGTGTTGAAATGGTTTGGACATATGGAGAGAATGAGTGACGAAAAGTTGACAAAGAGAATATATGTGTCAGAGGTGGAGGGAACGAAGAGAAACAGAACAAATTGGAGGTGGAAGGATGGAGTGAAAAAGATTTTGAGCGATCGGGGCCTGAACATGCAGGAGGGTGAAAGGCTTGCAAGGAATAGGGTGAATTGAGACGATGTCACTGAATTGAACCAGGGTATGTGAAGCGTCTTAGGTAAACCATGGAAAGGTCTGTGGGGCCTGGATGTGGATAGGTTTCACTGCATTACACATGACAGATAGAGAATGTATGTGAGAGGATGTGGCCTTTCTTCTTCTGTTTCTGGCGATTAAGATTATCCTGACTAGCGATCCCAGAATATTACCCTTTTATTTTTTCCCTTATTTGCATTTTCATTTTAGTTAACACATTCCCAAGAACTTCCAAGAGAACCTTCGCCAGAACTTTAGCTCCAGCAGCCCGTCACTTTTGTTATAGATTAGGAAGAACAATCTACACTCTCTCCACCCACCTGAACCTGACCCTACGTCTAACCGAGTGTCTGTGGTGTGCAGGTGGGCGAACTGGTGTTGGAGCACGGCAGGTCGGGGTCGGGTATGTTCAGCGAGGTGTGGGTCCGAGTGCCGCTCACCAGACGTTACGGCTACGCCATCCTCAACATCTACATCCCCACACTTGTCCTCCTCGTTGTCAGCTACGTCACTCTCTTCATCAGGCCCGACGTCTTTGACGTGAGGATGATGGCCGCCCTCACTGTCCAGCTGGTTATTGCCACGCTTTTCTCACAGGTGAGGCAGCTGTATACACTGTTGGAGGTCACATACATGGGTGACGGTGTGTAAGCTAGGTATTTACGCAGGTGAAACTTTCATCTGCAGAAGTTATTTCAAATCTGTGTGTCCGGGAAACAATATCCAGGAAGAATTACATTCAGGTATCGCCTCTCATCCATCTAAAGATATCTAAGAAAAATTCATCAAAAAAGTCTTACTTTCTCTGATGTGATAACATCTTTACTGATCATGGTTGTGTTATAGCCTAGTTCGCTAATGATGGTAATTAAAGGTATAACCTAGCTGGGTGATATCTTCACTAATCATGATAATTCATGTTATAACCTAAGTCTTCCTTCACTAATGTAACAACTTCTGACTGGTGACATCTGGCAAATCACCACATAGTTTACCCAAAGATGTAACTATGATGCCAGAGTTTGGCTGATGTGCAATCATGTCAAATCCTACCAATAGATGCCGTCTGTATGCTGTAGCTTCCCAAGATTCAGTCAATTTAAATCAAACTTCATCCATGACCTGCTCCTATATGATATGGAAATATCACAGCAAAAGAAACTCCAAGGAAATGCATTGTTGCGTCAGAGGCAATGGACTTATTAATCAGTCGACTGCTCTACTGTTACGTCTGAGGCAAGGGACTCATTAGCCAGTCAACTTCTCTGCTGTTACCTCTGAGGCAAGGGGTTTATTAACCAGTCAACTGCTTCAATACTTGGCGACTTAATTCAAGATAAAGGAGTCATGGCAAAGATCTTGAATTATATAAATTCTGTTCTTATCCGTATCTGCCAGTGAAGACGTCTCGTCTTGCAGATCCAGTTCCAGTGATAATGGGGAACATTTTGCGATACAATCAAAATATGACGTCATTATATGCAATAAGGGTAAATAAGACCACAGGTCTTGAAAATTGTATATCTGGAAAAGAAGTAAGAAACTAAATATTCAATCCCTTGGCTGCTCATCAGTAAGTCACCCACTATACTATATCATACCATATCATATTATGTCATATTATATCATATATCATATATCATATCATATCATATCATATCGTATCACATCATATCATGTTAAACTTCATATTATCTCACATCATATCATGCTTTATATTATCTCACATCACATCATATCATATTAAAGTGTATTATATTGTATATATTGAGGATAACAGGGAGTTGCCAGACGCACGATGACTAACCTCAATATACAGTTACCAAAGTTTTATCGGTTTTTGGACAGGCTAGAAATAGCTTGCTGGTGGGGTGAGATATTTTCTGGAGAATATGTTATTGTTGAACAGGAAGGTTCTTCCGGTGATATGACTGGTATAAGAGGAAACATTGCAGGGGAAATGGTTATGCCTTTGAACCATGCCATGCCACCGTTTTCCGTCAAAAGCGAGCATATGAGGACCCAAACGGGCCAACTCTGATTGTGTTTGATAAATGCAAAATCGCTGATATCATTTACTTAGATTTTCTGAGTACATTAGATTGAGTCCTGCATCATATATTACTATCAAAATTTGTCAAAAGATGCGGACACTATTGTGTTTACATTAGCTAGAAAATCAAATGACCGTCCTTGATTAATGAATAATAAAATATAGCAAATGATTTGCCATATGAGAGACTTTTAAGATGTGAGATATGCTATAAGGAATCCAAATTTCGTAGACGACACTTACTAAGTTGAGCAATGAAGGTAACACAGACTGAATCTTAGCACTTGCAGGCTGATAAACTGATGGGCCAGGCTCACAGCACAATATTGACAAATAGAAAGTTTTGCATGCCGATGGTAAAAACGAAAAGATTATGAAAGGTTGAAAGGTACAATATGAATATCTGTTGACCTTCATAACATAAATGAAAATTTCTAGGTGGTATAAGCTTTAAGTAAGCAATGCCTTGTTCCACAGGCAGTCCGGTCGAATTTGTCTGGAAAACTCACTCCTTGCAATTCACCTGTGCGTTTACGTTCTGAATATTGTGTTCATTTTTGACCACATTGAAAAAAAGGCATGAAATTGTGAGAATACAGTGGTGAGCTGCCAAGATGATTCCTGACGAAAAAACGAGTTCTAAAGAACCATTTAGGATACCTAAACTTATCTAGTTTAAACAAGAGAACTTAAAGATTTAATTTGATACAGGTATTAAAAATGAAAAGACTCTGTCAGTCTTGATCTAAGGAACCATCTAGGGTTAAATTTGTCCGATTTCACTCTCGTTGTAATAGATACAAACTTGTAAGAAAACGTTTTACCTCGAGAGAGACAAAGTACTTTTTCAACAGATTTTGACATATGGAATTGTTTACTAGTTAAGAGTAGCTGGGGGTAATATCATAGATACGCTATGATATTTACCAGACATTTAACTTCAAGTCTACAAATTACTTTGTTGGTATTTCTCTCTGTCTCTGATCTGTTCTACCAAAACAAACAGCCTCGAAAAGACCCAGTGGTGAATTGCTACTCGCATTGCTTTGTACAAATGTAGTTATATAATATGTACATACATATACGTACAGTATACATGTATACATACAACAAGGTACAACCACAGTAATTGTTATCATGGTTATTCTTTTGCTAGTCGTATTTTACAGATGTACATGAAGCCATTTCACAATCACTAAAGTTTAGCTTTCATATTGTCTCAGGTCTCTGGCTCCCTGCCAAGACATCGTACTACAAGATGGTGGACGTGTGGCTCATCTTCTGCATCAGCGCTACTTTCCTCACCATCATATTCCACGTGATAGTGGATAACATTCTGTTCTGGAGGGAGGGTGTGATCCAGCCCCTTAATGGGTCATCTGTGGCTCAGTCCAATACCTGGGTGGAGCCAGAAAATAAAGAAAAGTCTACAATAGTGGGTGGTAATAGATGGAGAGGGTCCGAGTGGCTTCAGCAGCGAGTGGTAGTGGCGACCAAGGTGATGGTGGCTGCCGTCTTCATCCTCTTCAACATCTGCTACTGGGCATACATACTGGCTCAGTGACTGCTGACACCCACTGCTGCTGCAACAGACATGTACAGCACTATGCTGACACCATCTACTGCTACCAGAGACATGTACTGCACCATGCTGACACCATCTACTGCTACCAGAGACATGTACTACACCATGCTGACACCATCTACTGCTACCAGAGACATGTACCACACCATGCTGACACCATCTACTGCTACCAGAGACATGTGCTGCACCATACTGACACCATCTACTGCTATCAGAGACATGCACTGCACCATGCTGACACCATCTACTGCTACCATAGATACGTTCTGTACCATGCTGACGCATTATAGTGCCACCAGAGATATGTACTGCATCATACTGACACCATCTACTGCTACCAAAGACATGTACTGCTCCATACCGACACCATCTACTGCTACCAGAGACATGTACTGCACCATGCTGACACCATCTACTGCTATCAGAGACATGTACTATACCATACTGACACCATCTACTGCTACCAGAGACATGTACTGCACCATGTTGACACCATCTACTGCTACCAGAGTTACGTTCTGTACCATACTAACACCATCTATTGCTACCAGAGATATGTACTGCACCATGCTGACACCATCTACTGCTACCAGAGACATGTACTGCACCATGCTGACACCATCTACTGCTACCAGAGACATGTACTGCACCATGCTGACACCATCTACTGCTACCAGAGACATGTACTGCACCATGCTGACACCATCTACTGCTACCAGAGACATGTACTGCACCATGCTGACACCATCTACTGCTACCAGAGACATGTACTGCACCATGCTGACACCATCTACTGCTACCAGAGACATGTACTGCACCATGCTGACACCATCTACTGCTACCAGAGACATGTACTGCACCATGCTGACACCATCTACTGCTACCAGAGACATGTACTGCACCATGCTGACACCATCTACTGCTACCAGAGACATGTACTGCACCATGCTGACACCATCTACTGCTACCAGAGACATGTACTGCACCATGCTGACACCATCTACTGCTACCAGAGACATGTACTGCACCATGCTGACACCATCTACTGCTACCAGAGACATGTACTGCACCATGCTGACACCATCTACTGCTACCAGAGACATGTACCACACCATGCTGACACCATCTACTGCTACCAGAGACATGTACCACACCATGCTGACACCATCTACTGCTACCAGAGACATGTACCACACCATGCTGACACCATCTACTGCTACCAGAGACATGTACCACACCATGCTGACACCATCTACTGCTACCAGAGACATGTACTGCACCATGCTGACACCATCTACTGCTACCAGAGACATGTACTGCACCATGCTGACACCATCTACTGCTACCAGAGACATGTACTGCACCATGCTGACACCATCTACTGCTACCAGAGACATGTACTGCACCATGCTGACACCATCTACTGCTACCAGAGACATGTACTGCACCATGCTGACACCATCTACTGCTACCAGAGACATGTACTGCACCATGCTGACACCATCTACTGCTACCAGAGACATGTACTGCACCATGCTGACACCATCTACTGCTACCAGAGACATGTACTGCACCATGCTGACACCATCTACTGCTACCAGAGACATGTACTGCACCATGCTGACACCATCTACTGCTACCAGAGACATGTACTGCACCATGCTGACACCATCTACTGCTACCAGAGACATGTACTGCACCATGCTGACACCATCTACTGCTACCAGAGACATGTACTGCACCATGCTGACACCATCTACTGCTACCAGAGACATGTACTGCACCATGCTGACACCATCTACTGCTACCAGAGACATGTACTGCACCATGCTGACACCATCTACTGCTACCAGAGACATGTACTGCACCATGCTGACACCATCTACTGCTACCAGAGACATGTACTGCACCATGCTGACACCATCTACTGCTACCAGAGACATGTACTGCACCATGCTGACACCATCTACTGCTACCAGAGACATGTACTGCACCATGCTGACACCATCTACTGCTACCAGAGACATGTACTGCACCATGCTGACACCATCTACTGCTACCAGAGACATGTACTGCACCATGCTGACACCATCTACTGCTACCAGAGACATGTACTGCACCATGCTGACACCATCTACTGCTACCAGAGACATGTACTGCACCATGCTGACACCATCTACTGCTACCAGAGACATGTACCACACCATGCTGACACCATCTACTGCTACCAGAGACATGTACTGCACCATGCTGACACCATCTACTGCTACCAGAGACATGTACCACACCATGCTGACACCATCTACTGCTACCAGAGACATGTACCACACCATGCTGACACCATCTACTGCTACCAGAGACATGTACCACACCATGCTGACACCATCTACTGCTACCAGAGACATGTACTGCACCATGCTGACACCATCTACTGCTACCAGAGACATGTACCACACCATGCTGACACCATCTACTGCTACCAGAGACATGTACTGCACCATGCTGACACCATCTACTGCTACCAGAGACATGTACTGCACCATGCTGACACCATCTACTGCTACCAGAGACATGTACTGCACCATGCTGACACCATCTACTGCTACCAGAGACATGTACCACACCATGCTGACACCATCTACTGCTACCAGAGACATGTACCACACCATGCTGACACCATCTACTGCTACCAGAGACATGTACTGCACCATGCTGACACCATCTACTGCTACCAGAGACATGTACTGCACCATGCTGACACCATCTACTGCTACCAGAGACATGTACTGCACCATGCTGACACCATCTACTGCTACCAGAGACATGTACTGCACCATGCTGACACCATCTACTGCTACCAGAGACATGTACCACACCATGCTGACACCATCTACTGCTACCAGAGACATGTACTGCACCATGCTGACACCATCTACTGCTACCAGAGACATGTACTGCACCATGCTGACACCATCTACTGCTACCAGAGACATGTACCACACCATGCTGACACCATCTACTGCTACCAGAGACATGTACTGCACCATGCTGACACCATCTACTGCTACCAGAGACATGTACCACACCATGCTGACACCATCTACTGCTACCAGAGACATGTACCACACCATGCTGACACCATCTACTGCTACCAGAGACATGTACTGCACCATGCTGACACCATCTACTGCTACCAGAGACATGTACTGCACCATGCTGACACCATCTACTGCTACCAGAGACATGTACTGCACCATGCTGACACCATCTACTGCTACCAGAGACATGTACCACACCATGCTGACACCATCTACTGCTACCAGAGACATGTACCACACCATGCTGACACCATCTACTGCTACCAGAGACATGTACTGCACCATGCTGACACCATCTACTGCTACCAGAGACATGTACTGCACCATGCTGACACCATCTACTGCTACCAGAGACATGTACTGCACCATGCTGACACCATCTACTGCTACCAGAGACATGTACTGCACCATGCTGACACCATCTACTGCTACCAGAGACATGTACTGCACCATGCTGACACCATCTACTGCTACCAGAGACATGTACTGCACCATGCTGACACCATCTACTGCTACCAGAGACATGTACTGCACCATGCTGACACCATCTACTGCTACCAGAGACATGTACTGCACCATGCTGACACCATCTACTGCTACCAGAGACATGTACTGCACCATGCTGACACCATCTACTGCTACCAGAGACATGTACTGCACCATGCTGACACCATCTACTGCTACCAGAGACATGTACTGCACCATGCTGACACCATCTACTGCTACCAGAGACATGTACTGCACCATGCTGACACCATCTACTGCTACCAGAGACATGTACTGCACCATGCTGACACCATCTACTGCTACCAGAGACATGTACCACACCATGCTGACACCATCTACTGCTACCAGAGACATGTACTGCACCATGCTGACACCATCTACTGCTACCAGAGACATGTACTGCACCATGCTGACACCATCTACTGCTACCAGAGACATGTACTGCACCATGCTGACACCATCTACTGCTACCAGAGACATGTACTGCACCATGCTGACACCATCTACTGCTACCAGAGACATGTACTGCACCATGCTGACACCATCTACTGCTACCAGAGACATGTACTGCACCATGCTGACACCATCTACTGCTACCAGAGACATGTACTGCACCATGCTGACACCATCTACTGCTACCAGAGACATGTACTGCACCATGCTGACACCATCTACTGCTACCAGAGACATGTACTGCACCATGCTGACACCATCTACTGCTACCAGAGACATGTACTGCACCATGCTGACACCATCTACTGCTACCAGAGACATGTACTGCACCATGCTGACACCATCTACTGCTACCAGAGACATGTACCACACCATGCTGACACCATCTACTGCTACCAGAGACATGTACTGCACCATGCTGACACCATCTACTGCTACCAGAGACATGTACTGCACCATGCTGACACCATCTACTGCTACCAGAGACATGTACTGCACCATGCTGACACCATCTACTGCTACCAGAGACATGTACTGCACCATGCTGACACCATCTACTGCTACCAGAGACATGTACTGCACCATGCTGACACCATCTACTGCTACCAGAGACATGTACTGCACCATGCTGACACCATCTACTGCTACCAGAGACATGTACTGCACCATGCTGACACCATCTACTGCTACCAGAGACATGTACTGCACCATGCTGACACCATCTACTGCTACCAGAGACATGTACTGCACCATGCTGACACCATCTACTGCTACCAGAGACATGTACCACACCATGCTGACACCATCTACTGCTACCAGAGACATGTACTGCACCATGCTGACACCATCTACTGCTACCAGAGACATGTACTGCACCATGCTGACACCATCTACTGCTACCAGAGACATTGTACACCTCTTCTGACTATGCCACACGTACGGTCATTGAATCAGTCTTAATTGCTAATGTTAAGAACTTTAATTTCTACCCAGGTAACCTTAAAGCACATTTCATTCTCAATCAAATTATTATGAAGAGAGATTATCAAGAAACGACAAGAAAAATAGAAGAACAAATATCTTGTTACCGGGGCAAACACCAACTCAACGCAACAATCACCCCATCCCCTTCACCACAAGGCACCATCCACTTTCGTTTTTACGATAAGATCAGCATGTAGTGGAGAAAGACAAGGGAGACACGAAATTTTGTGGTGCTGTTGGATTGAAAAACTTTATGAATTATTTGCGCCTATTAAGGCAGATTTTCGCCATGAAATATGCAGTGATGCAAGTATACAAAAGTTACGTGCAGAATAAAATCATCTGAACCAATGATTTGAGATTTCACCGTCATAAATATCATTACGGACTAGCGGTCAACCTATCAAAAACAGAATATAAGTTTCAAAGCTGGAGGGAACGACGAGAAGTGGGAGACCAAATTGGAAGTGTAAAGATGGAGTGAAAAAGATTCTGAGTGATCGGGGCTTCAACATGCAGGAGAGTGAGAGGCGTTCAAGGAATAGAGTGAACTGGAACGATGTGGTATACCGGGGTCGACGTGCTGTCAATGGATTAAACCAGGGCATGTGAAGCGTCTGGGGTAAACCATGGAAAGTTATGTGGGGCCTGGATTTGGAAAGGGAGCTGTGGTTTCGATGCATTATACACGGCAGCTAGAGACTGAGTGTGAACGAATGTGGACTTTGTTGTCTTTTCCTAGCGCTACCTCGCGCACAAGCAGGGGAGGGGTTGTCATTTCATGTGTGGCGGGGTGGCGACGGGAATAAATAAGGGCAGAGAGTATGAATTATGTACATGTGTATATATGTATATGTCAGTGTATGTGTCTATATATGTATACGTTGAGATGTATAGGTATGCATATTTGCATGAGTGGACGTGTATGCATATACATGTGTATGTGGGTGGATTGGGCCATTCTTTCGTCTGTTTCCTGGGAGCTACCTCGTTAACGCGGGAGACAGCCACAAAGTAAAATAAAGGAATATATATATATATATATATATATATATATATATATATATATATATATATATATATATATATATATATATTTTTTTTTTTTTTTCTTATTTTCCAAAGGAAGGAGCAGAGAGGGGGGCCGGGTGGGGATGTTCCCTCGGGGGCCCAGTTCTGTGTTCTTGACGCTGCCTCGCTGACGCGGGAGGTGGCGAATATTTTGAAAGAAAGAAAATATATATATATACGTATATATATATATATGTGCAAAGTGAGAGGGTTAGGGAAAATGATTTGGTAAACAGAGAAGAGGTAGTAAAAGCTTTGCTGAAGATGAAAGCCGGCAAGGCAGCAGGTTTGGATGGTATTGCAGTGTAATTTATTAAAAAAGGGGGTGACTGTATTATTGACTGGTTGGTAAGGTTATTTAATGTATTTATGACTCATGGTGATGTGCCTGAGGATTGGTGGAATGCGTGCATAGTGCCATTGTACAAAGGCAAAGGGGATAAGAGTGAGTGCTCAAATTACAGAGGTATAAGTTTGTTGAGTATTCCTGGGAAATTATATGGGAGGGTATTGATTGAGAGGGTGAAGGCATGTACAGAGCATCAGATTGGGGAAGAGCAGTGTGGTTTCAGAAGTGGTAGAGGATGTGTGGATCAGGTGTTTGCTTTGAAGAATGTATGTGAGAAATACTTAGAAAAGCAAATGGATTTGTATGCAGCATTTATGGATCTGGAGAAGGCATATGATAGAGTTGATAGAGATGATCTGTGGAAGGTATTAAGAATATATGGGGTGGGAGGCAAGTTGTTAGAAGCAGTGAAAAGTTTTTATCGAGGATGTAAGGCATGTGTACGTGTAGGAAGAGAGGAAAGTAATTGGTTCTCAGTGAATGTAGGTTTGCGGCAGCGATGTGTGATGTCTCCATGGTTGTTTAATTTGTTAATGGATGGGGTTGTTAGGGAGGTGAATGCAAGAGTTTAGGAAAGAGGGGCAAATATGAAGTCTGTTGTGGATGAGAGAGCTTGGGAAGTGAGTCAGTTGTTGTTCGCTGATGATACAGCGCTGGTGGCTGATTCATGTGAGAAACTGCAGATGCTGTTGACTGAGTTTGGTAACGTGTGTGAAAGAAGAAAGTTAAGAGTAAATGTGAATAAGAGCAAGGTTATTAGGTACAGTACGGTTGAGGGTCAAGTAAATTGGGAGGTAAGTTTGAATAGAGAAAAACTGAAGGAAGTAAAGTGTTTTAGATATCTGGGAGTGGATCTGGCAGCGGATGGAACCATGGAAGCTGAAGTGAATCATAGGGTGGAGGAGGGGGCGAAAATCCTGGGAGCCTTGAAGAATGTGTGGAAGTTGAGAACATTATCTCGGAAAGCAAAAATGGGTATGTTTGAAGGAATAGTGGTTCCAACAATGTTGTATGGTTGCGAGGCGTGGGCTATGGATAGAGTTGTGCGCAGGAGGGTGGATGTGCTGGAAATGAGATGTTTGAGGACAATGTGTGGTGTGAGGTGGTTTGATCGAGTAAGTAATGTAAGGGTAAGAGAGATGTGTGGAAATAAAAAGAGCGTGGTTGAGAGAGCAGAAGAGGGTGTTTTGAAATGGTTTGGGCACATGGAGAGAATGAGTGAGGAAAGATAGACCAAGAGGATATATGTGTCGGAGGTGGAGGGAACGAGGGGAAGTGGGAGACCAAATTGGAGGTGGAAAGATGGAGTGAAAAAGATTTTGAGTGATCGGGGCCTGAACATGCAGGAAGGTGAAAGGCGGGCAAGGAATAGAGTGAATTGGATCGATGTGGTATACCGGGTTGACGTGCTGTCAGTGGAGTGAATCAGGGCATGTGAAGCGTCTGGGTTAAACCATGGAAAGTTGTGTGGGGCCTGGATGTGGAAAGGGAGCTGTGGTTTTGGGCATTATTGCATGACAGCTAGAGACTGAGTATGAACGAATGGGGCCTTTGTTGTTTTTTCCTAGCGCTACCTCGCACACATGAGGGGAGAGGGGGATGGTATTCCATGTGCGGCAAGGTGGCGATGGGAATGAATAAAGGCAGACAGTGTGCATTGTGTGCATGGGTATATATGTATGTGTCTGTGTGTGTACATATATGTGTACATTGAGATGTATAGGTATGTATATTTGCGTGTGTGGATATGTATGTGTATATATGTGTATGGGGGAGGGTTGGGCCATTTCTTTCGTCTGTTTCCTTGCGCTACCTCGCAAACGCGGGAGACAGCGACAAAGCAAAATAAGAAAAATAATAAAATATATATATATATATATATATATATATATATATATATATATATATATATATATATATATATATATATATATATATATATATATATATATGCATATATATATATATATATATATATATATATATATATATATATATATATATATATATATATATATATATATATATATATATATATATATATATATATATATATATATATATATATATATATATATATATATATATATATATATATATATATATATATATATATATATATATATATATATATATATATATCCCTGGGGATAGGGAAGAAAGAACACTTCCCAGGCATTCCTCACGTGTCGTAAAAAGCGACGAAAGTGGCCAGGAGCTGGGGGCTATGAACCTTCCCTTCCTTGTATTCTAAAATTCTAAACTGGGAAACAGAAGTCACCCGGGGAGTGCTCTTCTTCCTCAAAGGTTCAGATTGGGGTATCTAAATGTGTGTGGATGTAACTAGATAAGAGAAAAGGAGAGATACGTAGTATTTTTGAGGAAAGGAACCTGGATTTTTTTGGCTATGAGTGAAACGAAGCTCACGGGTAAAGGGGAAGAGTGGTTTGATAATGTCTTGGGAGTAAAGTCAGGGGTTAGTGAGAGGACAAGAGCAAGGGAAGGAGTAGCACTACTCCTGAAACAAGAGTGGTGGGAGAATTTGATAGAGTGTATGAGAGCAAACTATACATTGATATAGGTAAAACTGAAAGTGGATGCACCTGGGCATGATATGTACCTGGGCATGAGAAGAAAGATCATGAGAGGCAAGTGTTTTCGGAGCAGCGGAGTGAGTGTGTTAGTAGTTTTGATTCACGAGACCGGGTTATAGTGATGGGTGATTTGAATGCAAAGGTGAGTAATATGGAGGTTGAGAGAATAATTGGTGTACATGGGGTGTTCAGTGTTGTAAATGGAAATGGTGAAGAGCTTGTAGGTTTATCTGCTAAAAAAGGACTAGTGATTGGGAATATCTGGTTCAAAAAGAGAGATATACATAAGTATACGTATGTAAGTAGGAGAGATGGCCAGAGAGCGTTATTGGATACAAGGGTTAATTGATAGTCGCGCGAAAGAGACTTTTGAATGTTAATTTGCTGTGATGTCTGATCATTATCTTGTAGAGACAAAAGTGAAGATTTGTAGAGGTTTTCAGAAAAGAAGAGAGAATGTTGGGGTGAAGAGAGTGGTGAGAGTAAGTGAGCTTGGGAAGGAGACTTGTGTGAGGAAGTACCAGGAGAGACTGAGTACAGAATGGAGAAAGGTGAGAACTAAGGAGGTAAGGGGAGTGGGGGAGGAATGGGATGTATTTAAGGAAGCAATGATGACTTGTGCAAAAGATGCTTGTGGCATAAGAAGCGTGGGAGGTGGGCAGATTAGAAAGGGTAGTGAGTGGTGGGATGAAGAAGTAAGATTATTAGTGAAAGAGAAGAGAGACGTATTTGGACGATTTTTGCAGGGAAATAATACAAATAACTGGGAGATGTATGAAGGAAAGAGGCAGGAGGTCACGAGAAAGGTGCAAGAGGCGAAAAAGAGGGCAAATGAGAGTTGGGGTGAGAGAGTATCATTAAATTTTAGGGAGAATGAAAAGATGTTTTGGAAGGAGGTAAATAAAGTACGTAAGACAAGGGAATAAATGGGAACATCAGTGAAGGGGGCTAAGGGGGAGGTGATAACAAGTAGTGGTGATGTCAGAAGGAGATAGAGTGAGTATTTCGAATGTTTGTTGAATGTGTTTAATAATAGAGTGCAGATATAGGGTGATTCTCTCGAGGTGGTGTGCAAAGTGAGAGGTTTAGGGAGAATGATTTGGTAAACAGAGAAGAGGTATTAAAATCTTTGCGGAAGATGAAAGCCGGCAAAGCAGCGGGTTTGGATGGTATTGCAGTGGACTTTATCAAAAACGGGGGTGACTCTATTGTCGACTGATTGGTAAGGATATTCAATGTATGACTCATGGTGAGGTACTTCAGGATTTGCGGAATAATTGCATAGTGCCATTGCACAAAGGCAAAGGGGTAAAGAGTGAGTGCTCAATTTATAGAGGTATAAGTTTGTTGAGTATTCCTGGGAAATTATATGGGAGGGTATTGATTGCAAGGGTGAAGGCATACACAGAGCATCAGATTGGGGAAGAGCAGTGTGGTTTCAGAAATGGTAGAGGATGTGTGGGTCAGGTGTCTGCTTTGAAAAATGTATGTGAGAAATACTTAGAAAAGTAAATGGATTTGTATGTAGCATTTATGGATCTGGAGAAGGTATATGATAGAGTTGATAGAGATGCTCTGTGGAAGATATTAAGAATATATGGTGTAGGAGGCAAGTTGTTAGAAGCAGTGAAAAGTTTTTATCGAGGATGTAAGGCATGTGTACGTGTAGGAAGAGAGGAAAGTGATTGGTTCTCAGTGAATGTAGTTTTGCGGCAAGGGTGTGTGAGGTCTCCATGGTTGTTTAATTTGTTTATGGATAGGGTTGTTAGGGAAGTGAATGCAAGAGTTTTGGAAAGAGGGGCAAGTATGGAGTCTGTTGTGGATGAGAGAGCTTGGAAAGTGAGTCAGTTGTTGTTCGCTGATGATACGGCACTGGTGGCTGTTTCATGTGAGAAACTGCATAAGCTGGTGACTGAGTTTGGTAAAGTGTGTGAAAGAAGAAATCTGATAGTAAATGTGAATAAGAGCAAGGTTATTAGTTAAAGTAGGGTTGAGGGACAAGTCAATTGGGAGGTAAGTTTGAATGGAGAAAACCTGGAGGAATTGAAGTGTTTTAGATACTTGGGAGTGGATTTGGCAGCGGATGGAGCCATGCAAACGGAAGTCATAGGGTGGGGGAGGGGGCGAAAATTCTGGGAGCATTGAAGAATGTAGGAAGTCGAAAACATTATCTCGGAAAGCGAAAATTTGAAGGAATAGTGGTTCCAACATCGTTATATGGTTACGAGGCGTGGGCTATGGATAGAGTGGTGCGGAGGAGGGTGGATGTGCTGGAAATGAGATGCTTGAGGACAATGTGCAGCGTGAGGTGGTTTGATCGAGTAAATAATAATAAGGTAAGAGAGATGTGTGGTATTAAAAAGAGTGTGGTTGAGACCCCAGAAGAGGGTGTTTTGAAATGGATGGTCACATGGAGAGAATGAGTGAGGAAAGATTGACCAAGAGGATATATGTGTCAGAGGTGGAGGGAACGAGAAGTGGGAGACCAAATTGGAGGTGGAAAGATGGAGTGAAAAAGATTTTGAGTGATCGGGGCCTAAACATGCAGAAGGGTGAAAGGCGTGCAAGGAATAGAGTGAATTGGAACGATGTGGTATACCGGGGTCGACGTGCTGTCAATGGATTGAACCAAGGCATATGAAGTGTCTGGGGTAAACCATGGAAAGTTCTGTGGGGCCTGGATGTGGAAAGGGAACTGTGGTTTCGGTGCATTATTGCATGACAGCTAGAGACTGAGTGTGAACGAATGTTGCCGTTGTTGTCTTTTCCTAGCGCTACCTTGCGCACATCAGGGGGAGGGGGTTCTTATTTCATGCGTGGTGGGATGGTGATGGGAATGAATAAAGGCAGACAGTATGAATTATGTACATGTGTATATATGTATATGTCTGTGTGTGTATATATATATGTATACGTTGAGATATCTTTTTATTCTCCCTAAAATTAAAAAGGAAGGAGGTAAATAAAGTGCGTAAGACAAGGGAGCAAATGGGAACTTCAGTGAAGGGCGTAAATGGGGAGGTGATAACAAGTAGTGGTGATGTGAGAGGGAGATGGAGTGAGTATTTTGAATGTTTATTGAATGTGTATGATGATAGTGTGGCAGATATAGGGTGTTTTGGTCGAGGTGGTGTGCAAAGTGAGAGGGTTAGGGAAAATGATTTGGTAAACAGAGAAGAGGTAGTGAAAGCTTTGCGGAAGATGAAAGCCGGCAAGGCAGCAGGTTTGGATGGTATTGCAGTGGAATTTATTAAAAAGGGGGGTGACTGTATTGTTGACTGGTTGGTAAGGTTATTTAATGTATGTATGAATCATGGTGAGGTGCCTGAGGATTGGCGGAATGCGTGCATAGTGCCATTGTACAAAGGCAAAGGGGATAAGAGTGAGTGCTTAAATTACAGAGGTATAAGTTTGTTGAGTATTCCTGGTAAATTATATGGAAGGGTATTGATTGATAGGGTGAAGGCATGTACAGAGCATCAGATTGGGGAAGAGCAGTGTGGTTTCAGAAGTGGTAGAGGATGTGTGGATCAGGTGTTTGCTTTGAAGAATGTATGCGAGAAATACTTAGAAAAGCAAATGGATTTGTATGTAGCATTTATGGATCTGGAGAAGGCATATGATAGAGTTGATAGAGATGCTCTGTGGAAGGTATTAAGAATATATGGTGTAGGAGGAAAGTTGTTAGAAGCAGTGAAAAGTTTTTATCGAGGATGTAAGGCATGTGTACGTGTAGGAAGAGAGGAAAGTGATTGGTTCTCAGTGAATGTAGGTTTGCGGCAGGGGTGTGTGATGTCTCCATGGTTGTTTAATTTGTTTATGGATGGGGTTGTTAGGGAGGTAAATGCAAGAGTTTTGGAAAGAGGGGCAAGTATGAAGTCTGTTGTGGATGAGAGAGCTTGGGAAGTGAGTCAGTTGTTGTTCGCTCATGATACAGCGCTGGTGGCTGATTCATGTGAGAAACTGCAGAAGCTGGTGACTGAGTTTGGTAAAGTGTGTGGAAGAAGAAAGTTAAGAGTAAATGTGAATAAGAGCAAGGTTATTAGGTACAGTAGGGTTGAGGGTCAAGTCAATTGGGAGGTGAGTTTGAATGGAGAAAAACTGGAGGAAGTGAAGTGTTTTAGATATCTGGGAGTGGATCTGGCAGCGGATGGAACCATGGAAGCGGAAGTGGATCATAGGGTGGGGGAGGGGGCGAAAATTCTGGGGGCCTTGAAGAATGTGTGGAAGTCGAGAACATTATCTCGGAAAGCAAAAATGGGTATGTTTGAAGGAATAGTGGTTCCAACAATATTGTATGGTTGCGAGGCGTGGGCTATGGATAGAGTTGTGCGCAGGAGGATGGATGTGCTGGAAATGAGATGTTTGAGGACAATGTGTGGTGTGAGGTGGTTTGATCGAGTGAGTAACGTAAGGGTAAGAGAGATGTGTGGAAATAAAAAGAGCGTGGTTGAGAGAGCAGAAGAGGGTGTTTTGAAGTGGTTTGGGCACATGGAGAGAATGAGTGAGGAAAGATTGACCAAGAGGATATATGTCTCGGAGGTGGAGGGAACGAGGAGAAGAGGGAGACCAAATTGGAGGTGGAAAGATGGAGTGAAAAAGATTTTGTGTGATCGGGGCCTGAACATGCAGGAGGGTGAAAGGAGGGCAAGGAATAGAGTGAATTGGAGCGATGTGGTATACCGGGGTTGACGTGCTGTCAGTGGATTGAATCAAGGCATGTGAAGCGTCTGGGGTAAACCATGGAAAGCTGTGTAGGTATGTATATTTGCGTGTGTGGACGTATGTATATACATGTGTATGGGGGGGGGTTGGGCCATTTCTTTCGTCTGTTTCCTTGCGCTACCTCGCAAACGCGGGAGACAGCGACAAAGTATAATAAAAAAAATAAATAATACGTTGAGATATATGGGTATGTATATTTGCGTGTGTGGACGTATATATATATACATGTGTATGTGGGAGGGTTGGGCCATTCTTTCGTCTGTTTCCTTGCGCTACCTCGCTAACGCGGGAGGCAAGGACAAAGCAAAGTATAATGATATTATAATAATATATAAGAATATATATAAGAATATATGGTGTGGGAGGTAAGTTGTCAGAAGCAGTGAAAAGTTTTTATCGAGGATATAAACCATGTGTACGTGTAGGAGGAGAGGAAAGTGATTGGTTCTCAGTGAATGTTGGTTTGCGGCAGGGGTGCGTGATGTCTCCATGGTTGTTTAATTTGTTTATGGATGGGGTTGTTAGGGAGGTGAATGGAAGAGGTTTGGAAAGAGGGGCATGTATGCAGTCTGTTGTGGATGAGAGAGCCTGGGAAGTGAATCGGAGTTTATTGATGATGAGTTTGAGAAGACATATTCTATTGGATCTTGGTTAAAGTATCCTAGATCTTTCATTGATAAATCCTTTAAGATAGCAAAGAAATCATCCAATATAGTTGAGCCAAAACCTCCTATTAACACCAAGAATCTTTTAGTTCTCCCTTTTGATAATAATTTCATTTACTTCCCATGTTGCTTAAATCCTTTAATGTAAATGTTGCCTTCAGCAACAGTAATACTATAAAGAATATCTTAATCAGGAATTCACCAGAAAACTCTCCTGGATGCATCTATAAAGTACCATGTGGAAAGTGTGATAAATCTAATATTGGACTGACTGGTAAGGATCTTTCTGTTAGACTTAAGCAACATAAATATAGAATAAGAAAGGGACAAGAATCAAATGCCTTGATTAATCACGTTAAAAACTATGATTATTGTATTAACTGCAGTAATGCCATCTCAGTCATTAACTCTAACTCTATTACCACGAGAAATGTCATTAAATATTCTATTATTGAATACACAATGGTCTATACAAATTAGATTACTTTATTGCTGATAAAATTTGTAAAATGATAAGTTTATGAACTCTCGTTATATGTCTTGGACAGTCGCATGTTTACGAAATGGCGTCCTAGCTTCGTCTCTTCGATGTATATCAACTGACTTATATTTCTCTATTGTGTCTCCCCTGATGATGTAATTATTACACGAAAGTGCACCTGGGACCTTATCGTGTTTCATTTTCCCCGTTTACTCACAGGAATATTTTGATCATGCGCAAAATTGTGATCCTATCGAAAATATATGTATATATACATATATATATATATATATATATATATATATATATATATATATATATATATATATATATATATATATATATATATATATATATATTTCAATTTGTTTATGGATGGGGTTGTTAGGGAGGTGAATGCAAGACTTTTGGAAAGAGGGGCAAGTATGAAGTCTGTTGTGGATGAGAGAGCTTGGGAAGTGTCAGTTGTTGTTCGCTGATGATACAGCGCTGGTGGCTGATTCATGTGAGAAACTGCAGAAGCTGGTGACTGAGTTTGGTAAAGTGTGTGAAAGAAGAAAGTTAAGAGTAAATTCGAATAAGAGCAAGGTTATTAGGTACTTAGGGTTGAGGGTCAAGTCAATTGGGAGGTAAGTTTGAATGGAGAAAAACTGGAGGAAGTGAAGTGTTTTAGATATCTGGGAGTGGATTTGGCAGCGGATGGAACCATGGAAGCGGAAGTGAATCATAGGGTGGGGGAGGGGCGAAAATCCTGGGAGCCTTGAAGAATGTTTGGAAGTCGTAAACATTATCTCGGAAAGCAAAAATGGCTATGTTTGAAGCAATAGTAGTTCCAACAATGTTGTATGGCTGCGAGGCGTAGGCTATGGATAGAGTTGTGCGCAGGAGGGTGGATGTGCTGGAAATGAGATGTTTGAGGACAATATGTGGTGTGAGGTGGTTTGATCGAGTAAGTAATGTAAGGGTAAGAGAGATGTGTGGAAATAATAAGAGTGTGGTTGAGAGAGCAGAAGAGGGTGTTTTGAAATGGTTTGGTCACATGGAGAGAATGAGTGAGGAAAGATTGACCAAGAGGATATATGTCTCGGAGGTGGAGGGAACGAGGAGAAGTGGGAGACCAAATTGGAGGTGGAAAGATGGAGTGAAAAAGATTTTGAGTGATCAGGGCCTGAACATGCAGGAGGGTGAAAGGAGTGCAAGAAATAGAGTGAATTGGAACGATGTGGTATACCGGGGTCGACGTGCTGTCAATGGATTGAACCAGGGCATGTGAAGCGTCTAGGGTAAACCATGGAAAGTTATGTGGGGCCTGGATGTGGAAAGGGAGCTGTGGTTTCGGTGCATTATTACATGACAGCTAGAGACTGAGTGTGAACGAATGGGACCTTTGTTGTCTTTTCCTAGCGCTACCTCGCACACATGAGGGGGGAGGGGGATGTTATTCCATGTGTGGCGGGGTGGCGATGGGAATGAATAAAGGCAGACAGTATGAATTACGTGCATGTGTATACATGGATATGTCCGATTGTGTATATATATGTGTACATCGAGATGTATAGGTATGTATATTGCGTGTGTGGATGTGTATGTATATACATGTGTATGTGGGTGGGTTGGGCCATTCTTTCGTCTGTTTCCTTACGCTACCTCGCTAACGCGAGGGGCAAGTTGTTAGAAGCAGTAAAAAGTTTTTATCGAGGATGTAAGGCATGTGTACGTGTAGGAAGAGAGGAAAATGATTGGTTCTCAGTTAATGTCAGTTTGCGGCTAGGGCTCGTGATGTCTCCATGGTTGTTTAATTTGTTTATGGATGGGGTTGTTATGGTGGTAAATGCAAGAGCTTTGGAGAGAGGAGCAAGTATGCAGTCTGTTGTGGATGAGAGAGCTTGGGAAGTGAGTCAGTTGTTGTTTGCTGATGATACAGCGCTGGTGGCTGATTCGGGTGAGAAAATGCAGAAGCTGGTGACTGACTTTGGTAAAGTGTGTGAAAGAAGAAAGCTGAGAGTAAATGTGAATAAGAGAAAGGTTATTATGTACAGTAGAATTGAGGGACAAGTCAATTGGGAGGTAAAACTGGAGGAAGTAAAGTGTTTTAGATATCTGGGAGTGGATTTGGCAGCGGATGGAACCATGAAAGCTGAAGTGAGTCATAGGTTGGGGGATGGGGCGAAAGTTCTGAGAGCGTTGAAAAACGTGTGGCAGGCGAGAACATTATCTCGGAAAGCAAAAATGGGTATGTTTGAGGGAATAGTGGTTTCGACAATGTTATATGGTTGCGAGGCGTGGGCTATAGATAGAGTTGTGCGGAGAAGGGTGGATATGCTGGAAATGAGATGTTTGAGGACAATATGTGGTGTGAGGTTTTGATGGAGTAACTAATGAAAGGGTAAGAGAGATGTGTGGTAATAAAAAGAGTGTGGTTGAGAGAGCAGAAGAGGGTGTTTTGAAATGGTTTGGTCACATGGAGAGAATGAGTGAGGAAAGATTGACAAAGAGGATATATGTGTCAGAGGTGGAGGGAACGGGGAGAAGTGGGAGACCAAATTGGGGGTGGAAAGATGAAGAGAAAAAGATTTTGAGCGATCGGGGCCTGAACATGCAGGAGGGTGAAAGGCGTGCAAGGAATATAGTGAATTGGAACGATGTGGTATACCGGGGTCGACGTGCTGTCAGTAGTTAGAGCCAGGGCATGTGAAGCGTCTGGGGTAAACTACGGAAAGTTCTGTGGGGCCTGAATGTGGAAAGAGAGCAGTGGTGTCGGTGTATTATACATGACAGCTAGAGACTTAGTGTGAACGAATGTGGCCTTTGTTGTCTTTTCCTAACGCTACCTCGCGCATATGCGTGGGGAGGGGGTTGTCATTTCATGTGTGGCGGGGTGGCGACGGGAATAAATTAGGGCAGACAGTATGAATTATGTATATGTGTATATATGTATATGTCTGTGTGTATATATATGTAAACGTTGAGATGTATAGGTATGAATGTGTGCGTGTATGTATATACATGTGTATGTGGGTGGGTTGGGCCATTCTTTCCTGTTTCATTCTTTTCTGTTTGCTTGCGCTACCTCGCTACCACGGGAGACAGCGACAAAGTATAATAAAAAAGAAAAAAAAATAATATACATACATATATATATATATATATATATATATATATATATATATATATATATATATATATATATATATATATATATATGATCATTATTTTTCCTATTCATGAAGGTGTTTACATATGTATGATTTCTGTAACATTTCGTTCATGAATTTTGGGAAACACGAACCGTAACTTGAAGTATTGATGACAAATACAATATAGATACTTGCATCAGTATAGTCCTCAGACCTCACCACCCTGGGGAGCGTGGGTGAGGCGCCTGCGTTGCCACAGCCAATCTCTCACCATCATAGCCTTAATATAAGGGCCACCTGAACACTGGCGTTTCTCTCCATTATCAGACAACGTCGCTCTACATACCTATGTAAGTTCCTCTGGAGGAAGCGACTAAACGATTGTGTGAAGTGTCTGATAATTTTCTTCTGAATATAATTTTCCGGCACCTTAGCTATGCAGAATTGAGTAAACCAAGAGGAATACTAGCTAGTGGTAAGTACCCGAAGAAGTTAAGTTTAGCATATTATACGTAATTTGTCGTTACTTTAATCCAACGGTAACTTATTGTAGACATAGTAATTCAGTCTCCAACGCTTTCTACGTTATTAGCTGATTCTTGTAGGGAGAGACAGACATAGAATGTTTATCTCTAAGGCGGCAAGGGTCCCCAGACGTTCTATGGAGTAACTATTGTATAGTTTAGGGAGAAAATAGTAGACACTAAAGGATGTGACAGTCCTCGAGATGATATCCACTGTATAGTAAGTGTACAAGAAAAAAAGGGGTAAAATATGTATTGTGATCATGATATACGTGACAATCATTACTACTGTGCGATGATGTAAATATTAATCCAGATGGTCCTAATCTGACGTGTAAGAGACGGTGAAGATGAACAAGGAGTCACAGAGATGGGAATCTCCCTGACCTTTTATGTTTTGTTTACCTTTCATAACCGTGAACATAGTTTGGAAAACCTAACTGCACGTTTATGTCACTGACTTATTCCAACACCTTTCACTGAATGTTCTCTCACATGCTTCAAGTGTGGCCTACAAAAGGCAGACAACCAAATTCATTCTCACGAATTTTCAATAAAAAGTTGCTTTCAAATTCTATGAATCTGTAAGTGTTTTGCTTGTCATTTATAAATCCCATAAGTCCAAGTTACATTTGAAAACAATAAACTCGCTAGTCATTTGAATACGTGATATGTCCGCTGTAATGTCTCAGGTTCAAATGCTTTCGTTCTAGTATTTCATCTGCCAGAAAAACCAAATCCATTAACGATGATTCAGAAAGAAACCGATTCTGAGGAAGAGTCGTCGCTTCATGAAGGACAATGAATTATTCCAACTGCCTACTACTTAAGATGTTCTACATATAGTAAGAATGTAAGGTAAGCAACACACCGTCTGGGAGGCGAGACTGCTCATCTACCGGGCGAAGCCTACAAAATAATGAGTCAAACCAGTACACCAAATGGCTCCAATTTAAAATCATCCATTTAGGAAATGCGGTATGGGCGGTACTTACAGGGAAGAAGTGCAAATGATTAGGAGATATATAAGAGAAAGCGACGTGTTGTTAAGGGGAAAGTATAGGGGGTGAAAAGGAGAGCAAATGAGGGTTGGGGTGCGCAAGTATCAGCAGACTTCAAAGAGAGTAAGAAGTTTTAGGAGTTGAACTGTAAGAGAAAAACAAGCAAACAAATGAGAACATCGGTGAAGAGTGCAAAACGGAAAGTATCATCAAGTAGTGATGAGGTGAAGAGGAGATGGCGTGAATACTTTGAAAGACTGTTGAATGTGCTCAATGATAGGTTGGCAGATGTAGGGTGTTTGGTTGGGGTGGTATGCGAGGTGAGAAAGTCATGGAAAGTAAACCGTTGAAGGGACAACAGGTGGTGAAAGCCTTGCATAAGATGAACTCCGGCAAGGCGGCGGGAGTGGATGGCACTGCAGTTGAACTTCTTAAGAAAGAGGGTGACTGTGTTGTTGATTTGCTGAGCAGGATTTTCACTACACGTATGGATCATGGTGAGATGCCAGAGGACTGGCGAAATGCATGTATAGAGTGACTGTATGAAGGCAAGGAAAACAAAGGTTAGCGTATTCAAAGTACCGAGCTATAAGTTTGATAAGTTGTATGGAAGAATAGTTATTGATAGTGTGGTGGCATGAACACAACACTTGGGAGGTAATGTGTAGTTTCAGAGGTAAAAGATGTGTGGCTCAGGTGTTTGAAGGATGTGTGTGAGAAAAACTTAGAGATGAAAACAAAGATTAGCATGTGGCATTTATGGATCTGGATCGTGTGATAGGGTTCATAGAGATGTTTTGCTGAAGGCATTACTGCACTAACGTATGGCCAATGCTTTGCCATTTCAAAGAAATCCGTGAACAGTGAGCTTACAGGTGGCTCAAGCATTTTGCAACCTTAAAGAATATGATGATCCATCTAGTGATGATATCAACAAGTATAAACGAATACAACTGAATACAACAGAATTCAAACTGCAACAGACTACTAGGTGCTACCAAGGCTGTTTATGATTGTGGAAAACGACAGACTTGTGGAATTTTGTGATAGGAATAGAAAGACACAGATCTTGTAGAAACGAAGGTGTGCATACTTATCGTGTAGCTAAGGAGGTGCAAATAAAGTCAGTCATAGATGTGAAGCGAAATATTCATCAAATCTCCACTTGAACGTATCTTTGGTACTACTTCTCCTTACTCTAGTTGGTAAATAATTCCATGTTTTGACAATAATGTTGAAGAGAAAGTACTTCTCCTCACTCGAGGGAAAACGTTTTCCTACGATTTACATCTCTTTATATGAGTGAAATCAGAAGAACATATCCTTCAGTGGCTCTTTATACCAAGATCATCGAAGCGACACAGGTATATCATCTAGGGTAGATAGTTTAGATAATAGGATAGCAACCGTAGAGATGAAGCTGGAAGATACTTCCACCTTCCAACCTGCGAGGAAAACTTGTCGTCACATTACCCAACAACCGAACGAACTCTCCACTCACAATAGGTTTAGTGTACTGGATGATGAAGGATGGTCGTAGCATCACCCGGGTCTGGGGTTGTATAGTCAGACATCAGGACCAGGAGTTCTGCGTTAAGGGTAGAAGCAGGAAGAACTTGTGTTATGCAGGTGATAATATGGAACACGTCCTAGATAAGTTTGACGACATAGTCTCAAACAATCCCGAGGATGTGATTTTTGTCGTTTGGTTGGGGACGAACGAGGCAGTTAATGGAAGATCGGAAGAAATGGTAGTAAGGTATAGCGAACTTATTAACAAGTTCAAGGAAGGTCGTAGGAAGCTCATAATATCGGGATTGCTGCCAAGGTATGACGTCGATTCCTGTACCCTCAGTAGAATGTTGGGGATAAACAGAAGAATGGAAGCTCTCTGTAGGGAGGAGGATAGTGTGTTTAGTATAGACCTGTGGGACCATTTTAGTCATGATAGATCTCTGTACACTAGGGATGGTCTTCACTTACATGGAATAGGGAAAGCCCGCCTTGGCAGAGTACTAGATGAGAACATTAGGCTTTTTGTTCGATAAACTTCTAAGGAAAGCAAATCACGATTTAGCTAACGAAAGAACTACATGAGGGATCTGAGGAACAAGGTAGAGGATGGATGGGACCTTGGCGGTAGGGATCCTCGGCTAGTAGCGGTAACCTCACAGGCAGAGGAATTAGCAAAGAAAAGTCAAGTAGGGTCAGTTGAGGACAACTCTGGCAGTATACAAGTACCGGGTTAGCACAACTACAGGTCAACTCTCAGGTAACTTTTAAGAACGATTCTGGTAGGGTCCAGTGCGGGGAGGGTCAAAGTAAGGCGGCGAACCCAAAACAGATGGAGAACCGTCTCTCTCCCGCTGCTGCATACGATGCAGACATTAACAATGATAATACAAACACACCCACACATACCGACAGTAAAAAAGAAGAAAAAAAGGCAAATTTCAGTCCAGAAATCAATTACAAGGAAAATAGACTTGATATGCACAAATGAGGGATCATCATTACGAAACGTGATGAACTTATAACCTATGCAGTTACTGAAAACCCGAACATCATTAAAATCTCAGAAACGTGGGTGAACTCTGAGAATGAATACTTTACGGCCGAGTTAGCAATACCCGGATACAAACTATTTATGAAAGATCGCTTGTACAGGGTAGGTAGTGGAGTTTTGATCTACATTGATGACAATGTAAGCGCTATTAAGATAAAACAGACAAACACTCTTATGAATCTATTCATATTGACATTAACGAAAAGTTTAAAAGTAAATTACATCTCAGCGTTATTGACAGACCTAAACAAAGAGGGGACGACGGTAAGATGCTATCAATGAAAATAGAACTATTGTAAACAGTAAAGAGGTTACAACAGTAGGAGACTTCAACAGTCCAAATATAAATTGGAACACGTTAACAGGTGACCGAGAGGGAACGAGTCTAACGGAACTGATTAAAGACGCTTTTCTAGAAATGTTAATCACAAAACCAACTAGAGGTAAAAACATTCATGATCTTGGCCTCACCAATGACACAAAACTTAATCAACTCTTGATAAGTCGGCGAGACTTTGTCAAAAAGCGATTACAGTTTGATTAGATTAGAGATATATTTAGATTATAAAAGATTAATCAAACTCTTGGTCCCAGATTACAGGCTAGCAAATTTTGAAGACATTAGGCACTAAATTCCAGTACCAATTGGACAAAAGTTCTTGACGTTCACACAGTAGAGACCGAGATTGACAATATACAAATTACGAAGAGACTTGCAATAGTTCAAAACCATCATGGATGAATAGGAGAATAGAAGGACTAATTCACAAAGAGAAGAAAGCATATAAGAAATTCAAATCGATGGGAACCGATGAAGATCACCAGGAATTAATCAAAATCCAAAGAGACTGTAAGGTCATAAGAATTTGAAAGAAAGGGATGACCTTTTGACTAAATACAAGAAAGTTAAAGGCAATAAAGAGGAAGTTGACAAGTTCTGTAAAATAAGAAATAAGTTACAACAAGTCATTAAGAAAATTAGATATGATTATAATTCAGATAAAATACAAGAAAGTAATAATGATAGCAAGTAATTGTGGCAACATCTGAAAAAATTTAGTTTACTCAGGTAAATTAAAGGAAAATTCAAAAACAGTCCTGAAAATCTAAGATGAACTGTGCTTTAATGGAAAAAAGATGGCAACCCATTCTAATAAATTCTCTACATCTGTTGCATCAAATCTAGTTAGTAAATTACCATAAGCTCCTAGGATTTTTAGCACTGATTTTTATAATTTCAAAGCTTTCATAGATCAAAAAGGATTACATAAAACTATCTTAGTCTTACAGAAGTAACGTAAAAGTATATTCCTTGTGTAATAAAGGGACTAGGAGCTAACAAATCTACAGGGGTAGGTGGTTAACAGCAAGGTTCATGAAGGATGTGGCACCAGTACTAAAAGGACCAATAACACATGTTGTAAATGTATCTATATGTATAAGTGAAGTACCGGCTGGGCTAAAGGAAGCTAGAGGCAAACAACTGTACAAAAATGATAACAGGCAAGAAGCAGGAAAGTACTGGAAAGGGTTGTTTATGATCAATTAGCAAATTACCTAATGTTAGATAATATATACAATATCCTAGTCAGGATTCAGGGGAAAGTACTCCACATGGACATATTTGGTCTACCTTTTAGACTTACTTAAAACTAATATACCAAAAGAAAATTATGCAAGACTTGTACTTTTGGACCTATAAAGAGCATTGGACAGGGTTCATCGTCACATTTTGTGTGAAAAATTAAAAGAATGGGGATAAAGTCTGTGGAATGGATTTACTCATATCTGATTGGGAGGAATTAGGTAGTTGAAATTGATGAACATTATTCCGAGCCTTGCAGTATAACTTGTGAAGTTCCACAGGTAAGTATTTTAGGACCACTATCATTTTTTTTTTTGCCATGTAAATGACATGAAAATTTGTGACTCATGCCAACTTTTTCTTTATGCTGATGACAATATTCTAATTGTTTCGCACAAGGATGCTAATGTTATCTCAAATAGATTTGGAGAAGAACTTGAATCATTTGATAATTGGATGATTAATACCAGCTGTCTCTTCGCTAAAAGAAAACGAGAGAAGGTAAATAATTGTGCAATAACATGTAATGGTCTGGTAATTAAAGGAGTAAAGTCGGTTAAGTACCTAGGAGCTCATTTGGACCAATGTGCCTCTGGGGTGCTACAATGTCAGTTCATAATCAAAAAGATAAATGCAAGATTAGAATTTTTATACTGACAAGCAAATAGCCTTAATCAGGAAATTAAAAACCTTATGTTCTGCTTACGCAAGTTCTTCTCGGTATTCTGGAGTAAGCAGTAAATCCTAAAAGCAGCTTCAAATTTGTCAAAACAAAATTATTAGATTTAATCTAGGAGTAGACCCCAGAGGTCACATTGGCCAAGCAGAGAGAAAGTAAATATGTTAAGTGTAGAGAATAAGGTTAAGCAAATAAAATTGAATCATGTCTTTCACATAGACAACAACAGAGGGCCCACATATCTTAGAGAAAATTTTCATAGGATAGCGAATAACCAGTCAATCAGGACTAGACATAGTGAATCTTACTTTTGTGAGGCAAGAGCCAAGGGAACTGCAGCTCAGATCTTCTATCATTCGACTATTAAAGAATGGAATTCATTACCAATTAAGATACATTGTATGAATTCAAAATTTTTTTTTAGATCAGCAGTTAGGAAACACCTTATTAACAAAGAAAGATTCTCTGAACTAAATGATTATGTATATTACTAGACATGTAAGTAATATCATGCATGGCGTTTAAACTTTTTAACTGTTTTGAAGCGAGGGGTATACAATGTGCATATGTGTCTTGTATGGGGTGAGGTGCGTCCTTTGTTGACTGCTCCATCTTGCTACAAGGACCCTACTGGAAATAAGTTTGTAAAACTTGAGTAGGTTATCCTAGTGTAAGCTGCTATATACCTTACTGTGGTGTATTGCACATGAGTATACCTATCATAATGTACTAGGGTCCCTGAATAAAGTCAATTAATCAATCAACAAATTTCTATCAGATGTTCAGGTGCCAACTGACTAGAATCTAGCAAATGTTACTCCTGTATACAAAAATAGGAGATATGTACCTTGAACTACCGCCCAATTAGCCTTACGTCAGTGTTAGGTAAAATGATGGAGAAAATAATACAAGATAAAATTGTCACGTTTCTAGATCACAAAATTATACCAGACAACCAACGCGGTTTCCACAATAGAAGATCCTGCCTGACAAATTTGCCGGATTCTTTAATGTTATTCATCAGAATTGGAACGAAAAAATACCATCTGATGTAGTATATTTAGATTTCCAAAAGGCTTTCGATAAGGTATCTCACAAGATACATAAACTTAAAGCACACGGAATCGGTGAAGAACTCTGTACATGGATCAGAGACTGGCTTACCGGAAGAAAGCAGCGTGTAGTATTAAACGGTGAAGCCTCAGATTGGCTAGACGTAACGAGTGGTGTACCACAGGGGTCGGTCCTAGGACCATTTCTTTTCATGATATACATTAATGACCTATCAATGACAAGAATATACGTTACGTCACAAACTATTCGGAAACTCTCTAATTAAAGAAAATAAGGAGAAGGACCTTGGAGCTGTCATTAGTAACAATCTGAAGTACACTAAACAGTGTCAAGTAACGAGTAAAAAAGTAACCAAATGTTAGGAACATTAGATTACAAGTCACCACAAACAATGATCACACATTATAATTTTCTAGTAAGACTACACCCTGAATATGCAGTCCAAGTTTGGTCCTCAATCTATAAAAAAAGTCGAAGAAAAATTAAGGCAAGTACAAAGACGCGCTACAAAATTGATCCCATACCGCTTAGATCTGGCATACGATGAGAGGCTAAAACGATTGGATCTCTTCTCCCTAAAAAGAAAAAAAAAAACTTCAAGTGTTCAGAATTCTGAACAAGGTCGATAAAGTAAACCACGAGCATCTTTTCGACATACAAGAAAATGCGGTTACCAGGACAAGTGTGATAAAAACAAAGCTAAAAGTTGTACTACGGACGTGGAAAAAAAACTTTTTTTTCTTATATTTGTGTTGAGCACTGGAATAAGTTATCGTTAGACGTAGTAAATGCTAAAACTATATATACCTCCAAAAGTCGTTTGACATATATTTTGTAAATTCTGGTATACTTTGAGAAAAACAGAAATGAACGTATAAACGACAGCGGTAACGAAGACACTAGAAGGCTAATGTTCAGCAACGGAGAGTCGGTGATAACCTGAAAAAGTATTGAGTGGAATTACATTTTTCTTATCAAGTTAAATCTTTTTTTTCAGACAAACCAGTCGTGGGCCAATCAGGCCTCCTGTTGTCTTCTTTCTCATGTAGACTCATGTAAAGAAAGAAGATAACTGTGTTGACATTATAAGATCATTTTGTAATTCAGAAAAGTACAGTAAGTCATCCAAATGATGAAATGAACATTTGTAAAAGTGTAGTGTATGCCAGTGGGTCAAAACCTGTGGTTCCAAATTGTCGAAAAAGGTTTATCACTGCTATCAACAATTTGAAAAAGATAATGATATACATGTTACTAAAGCAGATAAGGCTACCACAGTTGTGATTATGGACAATAGTACTTATCTATCAAATGTTAATGATCCTTTATATGACGATACAGCATACTTTAAACTCAGTACAAAGCCCTAGCAGCAGTTCATTTTCACTTTAATAAAGAATTGAAGTTGTTGAAAGGTGGAGATTCTATAATTCAGCGATTTTCATCCTTGTCCCCTTCATTGCCATATATGTATGGACTTATCAAAAGACATAAACCAAACTTTCCAGCAAGACTTATAGTGAGTTCAGTAGGCTCCATCACATACAGATTATCAAAATTGTTAGTTTCTTTATCAAGCTCACTAGCGGGGAAGATATCAAATTCCAATATCATGAACAATATAGACTTAATTAACGAGCTTAATGATATCAATGTTGATTTTGATCTAAAACTTGTAAGTTTTGATGTTTCATCCTCGTTCACAAAAGTTTCTTTTGATGACCTCTTAGAATATTTGGTTGATGCCTTGGATAATATTGATTCACCTGTTTCAAATTCTGTTTCTTGAATTATTAAGATTGTGTATAAAAGGCTGTGTATTTCAATTCAATGGGTGATATTGTGCTCAGAAATTTGGTATGGCAATGGGTAACCCTCTCTCACTTGTGTTAAGTAATCTACACATGAAATTCTATGAAACAAAATCATTAAGGGATATATTACCCTCTAAGGCAATTTGGTTTAGGTACATTGATGGAGTTCCTTGTTCTTGGACAACAAACGATATCTACATACATTTCTCCCTTTACTTAACAACTGAGCATCTTTAATCAATTTCAGTGTGGAAGTGGAAAATAATTGTATGTTATCATTTTTAGACTTCATGATCCATCAGGATAGAGACATGATTAGGTTTAGCATATATAGATAACTCACCAATGTCTATTTATATATTCATTATTATTCAGCTGAACATGACAGAGTTAAATTTTCATCACTCCAGGCGATGTTCCTTAGGCCATTACGTATGTGAAGTCCAGAATTTATTGATGAGCTTGAGAATATATATTCTATCGGACCCAAGTTAAAGTACCCTAGATATTTCATTGGTAAATCCCTTAGTTGGCAAAGAAATCAATTTATAAAGTTAAATACAAACCTCCCCGTGATACCAAGAATCCTTTATTTATCCCTTTTAGGGATAATTTTGCACTACTTCCCATGTTGTTTAAATCCTTTGATGTAAATGTAGCCTTCAGCAATACCAGTAGTGTATAGAATATCTTAATCATAAACTCACCAGAAAGTTATGCGGGTCGTGTTTGTAGAATACCTTGTAAAAGATTTCCTGTTAGACTTAAGCAACATAAATATAGTATAAGAACAGGACAAGAATCAAATGCTTTGTTTATCACTTTAAAGATCATGACCATTTTATTCACTGGAGTAACGCGAATTCAGTTATCACCTGTAACTCATTTACCACGATAAATATCATTAAATCTTTTATTATTTGATACACAAAGAATTATAACATTAATATCAGGGAAGGCATGTACAGAGCATCAGATTGGGGAAGAGCAGTGCGGTTTCAGAAGTGGTAGAGGATGTGTGGATCAGGTGTTTGCTTTGAAGAATGTATGTGAGAAATACTTAGAAAAGCAAATGGATTTGTATGTAGCATTTATGGATCTGGAGAAGGCATATGATAGAGTTGATAGAGATGCTCTGTGGAAGGTATTAAGAATATATGGTGTGGGAGGCAAGTTGTTAGAAGCAGTGAAAAGTTTTTATCGAGGATGTAAGGCATGTGTACGTGTAGGAAGAGAGGAAAGTGATTGGTTCTCAGTGAATGTAGGTTTGCGGCAGGGGTGTGTGATGTCTCCATGGTTGTTTAATTTGTTTATGGATGGGGTTGTTAGGGAGGTAAATGCAAGAGTCCTGGAAAGAGGGGCAAGTATGAAGTCTGTTGGGGATGAGAGAGCTTGGGAAGTGAGTCAGTTGTTGTTCGCTGATGATACAGCGCTGGTGGCTGATTCATGTGAGAAACTGCAGAAGCTGGTGACTAAGTTTGGTAAAGTGTGTGGAAGAAGAAAGTTAAGAGTAAATGTGAATAAGAGCAAGGTTATTAGGTACAGTAGGGTTGAGGGTCAAGTCAATTGGGAGGTGAGTTTGAATGGAGAAAAACTGGAGGAAGTGAAGTGTTTTAGATATCTGGGAGTGGATCTGTCAGCGGATGGAACCATGGAAGCGGAAGTGGATCATAGGGTGGGGGAGGGGGCGAAAATTCTGGGAGCCTTGAAGAATGTGTGGAAGTCGAGAACATTATCTCGGAAAGCAAAAATGGGTATGTTTGAAGGAATAGTAGTTCCAACAATGTTGTATGGTTGCGAGGCGTGGGCTATGGATAGAGTTGTGCGCAGGAGGATGGATGTGCTGGAAATGAGATGTTTGAGGACAATGTGTGGTGTGAGGTGGTTTGATCGAGTAAGTAACGTAAGGGTAAGAGAGATGTGTGGAAATAAAAAGAGCGTGGTTGAGAGAGCAGAAGAGGGTGTTTTGAAATGGTTTGGGCACATGGAGAGAATGAGTGAGGAAAGATTGACCAAGAGGATATATGTGTCGGAGGTGGAGGGAACGAGGAGAAGAGGGAGACCAAATTGGAGGTGGAAAGATGGAGTGAAAAAGATTTTGTGTGATCGGGGCCTGAACATGCAGGAGGGTGAAAGGAGGGCAAGGAATAGAGTGAATTGGAGCGATGTGGTATACAGGGGTTGACGTGCTGTCAGTGACTTGAATCAAGGCATGTGAAGCGTCTGGGGTAAACCATGGAAAGCTGTGTAGGTATGTATATTTGCGTGTGTGGACGTGTGTATGTACATGTGTAAGGGGGGGGGGGGGGTTGGGCCATTTCTTTCGTCTGTTTCCTTGCGCTACCTCGCAAACGCGGGAGACAGCGACAAAGTATAAAAAGAAAAAAAAAAAAAAAAAAAAATCAGGGAAGGGATTTACAAACTTGATAGCTTTATCACAGGCAAAATTTGTAAACAGTTCCTTTTCTTGTCCAAACAATGAAAATTCTATGACAGGCGTGACGCTAGACCTGAACAAATCAACCGAACACCATCATCCAGTAACGCTTGTTTACCAATGACGTCTTAGCTACGTCTCTTCCTTGTATATTGACTGACTGTTCTACGTCGTCTATCTCATTCCTGTATCTACCCTGGTGGTGTGATCATGACACAAAAGTGCGCTTGGGAACTTACTTTGTTTCAATGTCCTAGTGATTGTATGCATATACTAGATCATGCATACCATTGTGACCTCTTGCAACGTGGATACCACACGGTTCTTCCACAACTTTTCTACAACCTCGCCTGGTCTTTCCCCTTTCGTTACTACTTACTGCAAATCATTAATCATGGAACAAAACTGAAGTTACGATTTCACTTCCTTAAGAGATTCTCGGTGAACAAGAGCTTCCCAGATTCATTCTGCTGCAACAGTTGTTGTTGATGTCTGGTCGACCATTTGAGAATTTACAAAATTGCATTTTGAAGAAATACACTGAACTAAAAAGACTGAGATGGAGTCCTTTCGCATCTTGAGAGAGAAAAAAAGATGCGCCTTTCAGATGGCTATACCTACACAATGGAAGAACCGTAAGTTGGACTAATGCTATAACAAGTTAAGAAGTGAACGGAATAGTCTTCAAAGGAAACTGAATTGTAGGTTAGACCATCTTATTGTAAACAGTGATTGGTCTAACACAGACCCTTCCTTTGTGATGAGCATGTCTTTGAAAAAAGTTAAGGTTTTTGTGTGTGTGTGTGTTTGGCTTTGTTTATGGTTTAAATTTTGTTGACTCTAAGGAGATCATTTTGTAATTTTGGAAGGCAAAGTAAATTATCAAATGATGAAGTGAACATTTGTAAAGGCTTAGTGTATGCCAAATTGCCCAAAAAGATCATCAATGCCAATGAAAATCTGAAACAAAAGTGATGCACACATTACTAATGCAGATAAGGCTAACATAGTTGTGATTATGGACTAAGCTAGTCATTTATCAAAAATTTATGATATCTTACAACATACTACGAACTAAGCATAAATCCCCAAGAAGCAGTAAATCTTCACTTTTATAAAGAGCTGAAGTTGTTGAAAGGTGATTATTCTCACATTAAAAGATTATCATCATAGTCTCCATTGCCATATATGAACTTATCAAAACACATAAGCCAGAAATTTCCAGCAAGACCCATAGTGAGTTCAGTGAGTTCAGTCATATATAACTTATAAGAATTGTTAGTATATTAAGCCCACTAATAGATATGATATCAATTCTAATATTATGAACAATGTAGATTTAGTTAACAAGCTTAATAGATTCCAAGTTGTTTTTAATTTCAAACTGGTAAATTTTGATGTTTCACCCATGTTCACAAAAGTTCCAATAGAATTGATGAAATTGTATATAAAAAAAACTGTGTATTTCATTTTAATGGAGAATATCATGCTCAGAAATCTGGCATGGCAATGTGTAACCTTCTTTCACCAGTAATAAGTAATCTTTATGTAGAATTCTTTGAGACAAAATTACCAAGGCAATTTAGTTTAGGTATGTAGATGATGTTCTTTGTCTTTGGCTGACAAACGAAAAGTTACAAACATTTCTCCCTTTGCTTAATAATTCAGTACCTTCTGTCCACTAAACTATGGATGCGGAAAATAATTGTGCTACAATTCTTAGATTACATGAGACATAGGGATAGAAACATTTTTCAATCTAATGTATACAGAAAACCCCAGCACTTCATGTATTCATTAACACTCAGCTCAGCATTGCATAGTTGATTTATCATCATTCCAGTCGATGTTCCTTATGGCATTACGTACATGCAGTCAGGAATTCATTGATGACATTTGAATTCATATATTCTATTGGATCGAAGTTAAAATATCCTAGATCTTTCATTGACAAATCCTATAAGTTGGCAGAAAATCATTTTACAGACTCAAACCCAAACCTCTCCTTGATACCAAGAATCTTCCATTCTGCTTTTTAATGATAATTCTACATTACTTACCATATTGCTTGAATACCTTAGTGCAAATGTAGCCTTCAACAATAACAATATCATAAAGAATATCTTATTCAAAAACTCACCAAAATAATTTTGCTGGCTGTGTTTACAGAATATCTTGTAAAAGTTGTAATATGTTACATGTTGGGCAGACTGGTAAGGATTATTATGTTACACTTAAGAAAAATACATATAGTACAATAAAGGCAAGCAACAAATGCTGTGTTTAATGACGTACCAACTAGGGTAACGCCAATTCAATTACTAACTGTAACTCCTTAAAACGAAAGAATATAATTGAATCTTATACGATCAAATACATAAAGAATTGCAACGTCAGTATTATTGATGGTCTATACAAACTGGATAGCTTTGTCGTAGGCAGAATTTGTAGACAGTTCCCTTTCTTGTCCATATAATAAAGATTCTATGACAAGCATGATGCCAAACACGAAGATCACCCGGTAACACTTGCCTATCAGTGGCTTTCTAGCTACGTCTCTTCCTTGTATACAATCTCACTCTTCTATTTCTGTTTCATTCGTATATGTCACCTGGCGATTTGGTTATTACATAAAAGTGCACATAGGAACTTATTCATGTTTCATTTTCACAGTGGTTTTATGCATATTCTATATCTTACCCACGACAAAATGTGAATAAGAGCAAGGTTAATATATTAGGTACAGCAGAGTTAAGGGACAAGTCAATTGGGAGTTAGGTTTGAATGGAGAAAAACTGGAGAAAGTGAAGTGTTTTAGATATCTGGGAGTGGATTTGGCAGCGGATGGAACCATGGAAGCGGAAGTGAGTCGTAGGGTAGGGGAGGGGGCGAAAGTTCTGGGAGCGTTGAAAAATGTGTGGAAGGCGAAAACGTTAACTCGGAAATCAAAAATGGGTATGTTTGAAGGAATAGTGGTTCCAACAATGTTATATGGTTGCGATGCGTGGGCTATAGATAGAGTTGTGTGGAGGAGGGTGGATGTGCTGAAAATGAAATGTTTGAGGACAACATGTGGTGTGAGGTGGTTTGACCGAGTAAGTAATGAAAGGGTAAGAGATATGTGTGGTAATAAAAAGAGTGTGGTTGAGAGAGCAGAAGAGGGTGTTTTGAAATGGTTTGGTTACATGGAGAGAATGAGTGAGGAAAGATTGACCAAGAGGATATATGTGTCAGAGGTAGGGGGAACGAGGAGACGTGGGAGACCAAATTGAAGGTGGAAAGATGGAGTGAAAAAGATTTTGAGTGATCGGGGCCTGAACATGCAGGAGGGTGAAAGGTGTGCAAGGAATAGAGTGAATTGGAACGATGTGGTATACCGGGGTCGACGTGCTATCAATGGATTGAACCAGGGCATGTGAAGCGTCGGGGTAAACCATGGAAAGTTTTGTGGGGCCTAGATGTGGAAAGGGAACTGTGTTTCGGTGCATTCTACATGACAGTTAGAGATTGAGTTTGAACGAATGTGGCATTTGTTGTCTTTTCCTAGCGCCACCTCGCGCACATGCGGGGGGAGGGGGTTGTCATTTCATTTACGGCGGAGTGGCAACGGGAATGAATAACGGCAGACTGTGAATTATGTACATGTGTATATATTATGTCTCTGTGTGTGTACATATATGTAACATGGGAAGTAAAGTAAAACGATCATCAAAAGGGAGAACTAAAAGATCCTTGATGTCAATGTGAGGTTTGGGCTCAACTCTATAAAATGATTTCTTTCCTAACTTAGGGGGTTTATCAATGAAAGATCTAGGGTACTTTAACTTAGATTCAATGGAATATATCTTCTCAGACTCATCATCAATATACTCTGGACTGCAAATATGTAATGCCCTAAGGAACATGGATTGAAATGATGGTAAGTTTACTCTGTCATGTTGAGATGAGTAATAATGGATATATGAGCACACATTGGTAGGTTTTCTGTATATGCTAAACTTAAATTTGTTTCCTTCCCTATGGATCATGCAATCTAAAAATGATTGTGCAACATTTCTTTCATTTTCTACAGTACATTTGATGGAAGGTACTAAATTGTTGAGTAAGAGGAGAAACATGTGTAAATTTTCATTTGTTGGCCAAACACAAAGAACATCATGTACATACCTAAATCAAATTGCATCAGAAGGTAAGATATCCTTTAGTAATTTTGTTTCAGAAAATTCCATATAATGATTACTTAGTACAGGTGAAAGAGAGTTACCCATTGCCATGCCGAGTTTTTGAGCATAATATTTTCCATTGAATTGAATTACAGTCTTTAAGCACAATCTTATCAATTCAATGAAAGCAGACTTTGAAACAAGTAAATGAATATCATCCAAAACATCAAATAGATATTCGAAAAGGTCATCAACTGGAACTTTTGTGAAAAGTGAGGAAACATCAAAGCTAACAAGTTTGAAATCAAAATCACCATTCATATTGTTAAGCTCGTTAACTAAATCTACATTGTTCATGATACTAGAATTTAGTATCTTACCCACTAAAGGGCTTAATAAAGAAAAAAAGGATTTTGACATTACATTTTGATATACATATTACTGAAGCAGATAGTAGTGTTTATGGACGAAAGTAATTATTCATCTAAAGTGGATGATCTTTTAAATGGTGGCACAACATATTTTAAACTCAGTAAGAATTCCCTACAAGTAGTTAATTCCCATTTTAGTAAGGAAATATAGTTGTTGTTAAAGGTAATGGTTTTCCTCATCAAAACTTTGTCATCTTAATCCCCTTCATTGCCATATATGTATGGACGTATCAAAACACATAAACAAAACTTTCCAGATAGACCTATAGTGAGTTCAGTACGCTCCGTCACATATGAATTGTCAATCCATTGACAGCGCGTTCCAATTCACTCTCCTCCTTGCGCGCCTTTCACCCTCCTGCATGTTCAGGCCCGGATCGCTCAAAATCTTTTTCACTCTATCCTTCCACATCCAATTTGGTCTCCCACTTCTCCTCGTTCCCTCCAACTCTGACACATACATCCTCTTTGTCAATCTTTCCTCACTCATTCTCTCCATGTGACCAAATCATTCCAATACACTATCTTCTGCTCTCTCAACCAAATTCTTTTTATTACCGCACATCTCTCATACCATTTCATTACTTACTCCATCAAACCACCTTACATCCCATAATGTCCTCAAACATCTCATTTCCAACACATCTACCCTCCTCCGCAAAAACTTATCTATAGCCCACGCTTCGTAACCATATAACATTGTGGAACAATTATTCCATCAAACACACCCATTTTTGCTTTCCGAGATAATGTTCATGCCTTCCACACATTCTTCAACGATCCCAGAACCTTCGCCCGCTCCCCCACCCTGTGACTCACTTCCGCTTCAATCCGCTGTCAAAACCACTCCTAGATATCTAAAACACTTCACTTCCGCCTGTTTTTCTCCATTCAAACTTACCTCCCAGGTGACTTGTCCCTCAGCCTACTGTACCTAATACCCTTCCTCTTATTCACATTTACTCTCAGCTTTTTTTTTTCAGACACTTAACCAAACTCAGTCACCAACATCTGCAGTTTTCACCTGAATTAGCCATCAGCACTATCTTCAGCGAACAACAACGCTGTTCTTAACGCTACCTCGCTAATGCGGGAAATGGCGAATAGTTTAAAAGAAAAAGATATATATATATATATATATATATATATATATATATATATATATATATATATATATATATATATATATATATATATATAGATATATATATATATATATATATATATATATATATATATATATATATATATATATATATATATATATATATATATATATATATATATATATATATATATATATATATATATATATATATATATATATATATATATATATATATATATATATATGAAGTCTGTTGGGGATGAGAGAGCTTGGGAAGAGTCAGTTGTTGTTCGCTGATGATACAGCGCTGGTGGCTGATTCATGTGAGAAACTGCAGAAGCTGGTGACTGAGTTTGGTAAAGTGTGTGGAAGAAGAAAGTTGAGAGTAAATGTGAATAAGAGCAAGGTTATTAGGTACAGTAGGGGTGAGGGTCAAGTCAATTGGGAGGTGAGTTTGAATGGAGAAAAACTGGAGGAAGTGAAGTGTTTTAGATATTTGGGAGTGGATCTGTCAGCGGATGGAACCATGGAAGCGGAAGTGGATCATAGGGTGGGGGAGGGGGCGAAAATTTTGGGAGCCTTGAAAAATGTGTGGAAGTCGAGAACATTATCTCGGAAAGCAAAAATGGGTATGTTTGAGGGAATAGTGGTTCCAACAATGTTGTATGGTTGCGAGGCGTGGGCTATGGATAGAGATGTGCGCAGGAGGATGGATGTGCTGGAAATGAGATGTTTGAGTACAATGTGTGGTGTGAGGTGGTTTGATCGAGTAAGTAACGTAAGGGTGAGAGAGATGTGTGGAAATAAAAAGAGCGTGGTTGAGAGAGCAGAAGAGGGTGTTTTGAAATGGTTTGGGCACATGGAGAGAATGAGTGAGGAGAGATTGACCAAGAGGATATATGTGTCGGAGGTGGAGGGAACGAGGAGAAGAGGGAGACCAAATTGGAGGTGGAAAGATGGAGTGAAAAAGATTTTGTGTGATCGGGGCCTGAACATGCAGGAGGGTGAAAGGAGGGCAAGGAATAGAGTGAATTGGAGCGATGTGGTATACCGGGGTTGACGTGCTGTCAGTGGATTGAATCAAGGCATGTGAAGCGTCTGGGGTAAACCATGGAAAGCTGTGTAGGTATGTATATTTGCATGTGTGGACGTATGTATATACATGTGTATGGGGGTGGGTTGGGCCATTTCTTTCGTCTGTTTCCTTGCGCTACCTCGCAAACGCGGGAGACAGCGACAAAGTATAAAAAAAAAAAAAAAAAAAAAAAAAAAAATATATATATATATATATATATACACCTGCATACAAATGTATATACATACACGTACACACACGCAAATATACATACCTATACACCTCAACTTATTCATATATATACACATGTACATAATTCATACTGTCTCCCTTTATTCATTCCAATAGCCACCCCGCCACACATGAAATAACAACCCCCTCTCCCCGCATGTTCGCAAGGTAGTGCTAGGAAAAGACAACAAATGACACATTCATTCACACTCAGTCTCTAGCTGTCATGTATAATGCACCGAAACCACAGCTCCCTTTCCACATCCAGGCCCCTCAAAACATTAAATGGTTTACCCCAGACGCTTCACACGCCCTGGTTCAATCCATTGACAACGTTCCATTTCACTCTATTCCTTGCACGCTTTTCACCCTTCTGCATGTTCAGGCCATGATCACTCAAAATCTTTTTCACGCCATCTTTCCACCTCCAATTTGGTCTCCCACTTCTCCTCGTTCCCTCCACCTCTGACACGAATATCCCCTTGGTCAATATTTCCTCACTCATTCTCTCCAAGTGACCAAACCATTTCAAAACACCCTCTTTTGCTCTCTCAACCACACTCTTTTTATTACCACGAACCTCTCTTACCCCTTCGTTGTTTACTCGATTAAAACACCTCACACCACATACTGTCCTCAAACACCTCATTTCCACACATCTATCCTCCTCCGCACAACTCTATCTATAGCCCACTCCTCGCAACCATGTAACATTGTTGGAACCACTAATCCTTCAAACATACCAAGTTTTGCTTTCCGAGATAACAGTCTCGACTTCCACACATTCTTCAACGCTCCCAGAACTTTCGCCCCCTTCCCCACCCTATGATTTAATTCCGCCTCCATGCTTCCATCCGCTGCCAAATCCACTCCCAGATATCTAAAACACTTCACCTCCTCCAGTTTTTCTCCATTCAAACTTACCTCCAAATTGACTTGACCCTCAACACTACTGTACCCAATAACCTTGTGCTTATTCACATTTACGCTCAGCTTTCTTCTTTCAAACTCAAACTTTCTTCATTCACACCAAACTCAGTCACTAGCTTCTAACATTTTCTCAAATGAATCAGCCACAAGCGCTGTATCATCAGCGAACAACTGACTCACTTCCCTAGCTCTCTCATCCACAACAGACTGCATACTTGCCCCTCTTTCCAAAACTCTTGCATTCACCTCCCTAACAACCCCATCCGTAAACAAATTAAAGAACCATGGAGACATCACACACCCCTGCCGCAAACCTACATTCACTGAGAACCAATCACTTTCCTCTCTTCCTACACGTACACAAGCCTTACATCCTCGATAAAAACTTTTCACTGCTTCTAACAACTTGCCCCCACACCATATATTCTTAATTCCTTCCACAAAGCATCTCTATCAACTCTATCATATGCCTTCTCCAGATCCATAAATGCTACATACAAATCCATTTGCTTTTCTAAGTATTTCTCACATACATTCTTCAAAGCAAACAACTGATCCACACATTCTCTACCACTTCTGAAACCACACTGCTCTTCCCCAATCTGATGTTCTGTACTTCCCTTCATCCTCTCAATCAATACCCTCCCATATAATTTCCCAGGAATACTCAACAAACTTATACCTCTGTAATTTGAGCACTCACTTCTATCCCCTTTGCCTTTGTGCAATGGCACTATGCTAGCATTCCGCCAATCATCAGGCACCTCTCCATGAGTCATACATACATTAGATAACCTTACCAACCAGTCAACAATACAGTCACCCTCTGCAATGCCACTGCAATACCATCCAAACCCGCGTTCAAGCCAGCTTTCATCTTCTACAAAGCTTTCACTACCTCTTCTCTGTTTACCAACTCATTCTCCCTAACCCTCTCACTTTGCACACCATCTCGACCAAAACACCCTATATCTGCCAATCTATCATCAAACACATTCAACAAACCTTCAAAATACTCACTCCATCTTCTCACATCACCACTACTTCTTATCACCTCCTCATTAGCCCCCTTCACTGAAGTTCCCATTTCTTCCCTTGTCTTACGCACTTTATTTACCTTCTTCTAAAACATCTTTTTATACTCCTTAAAATTTAATGATACTCTCTCACCCCAAATCTCATTTGCCCTCTTTTTCACCACTTGCACCTTTCTCTTGACTTTCTGCCTCTTTCCTTTATACATCTCCCAGCCATTTGAATTATTTCTCTGCAAAAATTGTCCAAATGCCTCTCTCTTCTCTTTCCCTGATAATCTTACCTCTTCACCCCACCATTCACTACCCTTTCTAATCTGCCCACCTTCCACGCTTACTTACTTACGTATACTTGTGTATATCTCTCTTTTTAAACCAGGTATTTCCAATCACCAGTCCTTTTTCAGCACATAAATCTACAAGCTCTTCACCATTTCTATTTACAACGCTGAACACCCCATGTACACCAATTATTCCCGCAACTGTCACATTACTCACCTTTCCATTCAAATCACGCATCACTATAACCCGGTCTTGTGCATCAAAACTACTAACACACCCACTCAGCTGCTCCCAAAACACTTGCCTTTCATGATCTTTCTTCTCATGCCCAGGTGCATATGCACCAATAATCACCCATCTCTCTTCATCAACTTTCAGTTTTACCCATATCAACCTAGAGTTTACTTTCTTACACTCTATCACATACTCCCACCACTCCTGTTTCAGGAGTAGTGCTATTCTTTCCCTCGCCCTTGTCCTCTCACTAACTCCTGACTTTACTCCCAAGACATACCAAAACCACTCTTCTCCTTTACCCTTGAGCTTCGTTTCACTCAGGGCCAAAACATCCAGGTTTCTTTCCTCAAACAAACTACCTATCTCTCCTTTTTTCTCATCTTGGTTACATCCACACACATTTAAACACACCAATCTGAGCCTTCGAGGAGGATGAGCATTCCCCGCGTGACTCCTTTTTCTGCTATCCCTTTTAGAATGTTAAAATACAGGGAGGGTAGGGTTTCCAGCCCCCTCTCCCATCCCCTTTAGTCGCCTTGCATGACAATAATGAAAAAATATAAACAAAAAAAAAAAAAAAATATATATATATATATATATATATATATATATATATATATATATATATATATATATATATATATATATATATATATATTTATTATTTTTTTATTATTATACTTTGTCGCTGTCTCCCGCGTTTGCGAGGTAGCGCAAGGAAACAGACGAAAGAAATGGCCCAACCCCCCCCCCCCCATACACATGTATATACATACGTCCACACACGCAAATATACATACCTACACAGCTTTCCATGGTTTACCCCAGACGCTTCACATGCCCTGCTTCAATCCAGGGTTTTGTCGCTGTCTCCTGCGTTTGCGAGGTAGCGCAAGGAAACAGACGAAAGAAATGGCCCAACCCACCCCCATACACATGTATATAAATACACGTCCACACACGCAAATATACATACCTACACAGCTTTCCATGGTTTACCCCAGACGCTTCACATGCCCTGATTCAATCCACTGACAGCACGTCGACCCCGGTATACCACATCGATCCAATTTACTCTATTCCTTGCCCTCCTTTCACCCTCCTGCATGTTCAGGCCCCGATCACACAAAATCTTTTTCACTCCATCTTTCCACCTCCAATTTGGTCTCCCACTTCTCCTCGTTCCCTCCACCTCCGACACATATATCCTCTTGGTCAATCTTTCCCCACTCATTCTCTCCATGTGCCCGAACCATTTCAAAACACCCTCTTCTGCTCTCTCAACCACGCTCTTTTTATTTCCACACATCTCTCTTACCCTTACGTTACTTACTCGATCAAACCACCTCACACCACATATTGTCCTCAAACATCTCATTTGCAGCACATCCACCCTCCTGCGCACAACTCTATCCATAGCCCACGCCTCGCAACCATACAACATTATTGGAACCACTATTCCTTCAAACATACCCATTTTTCCTTTCCGAGATAATGTTCTCGACTTCCACACATTCTTCAAGGCTACCAGGATTTTCGCCCCCTCCCCCACCCTATGATCCACTTCCGCTTCCATGGTTCCATCCGCTGCCAGATCCACTCCCAGATATCTAAAACACTTTACTTCCTCCAGTTTTTCTCCATTCAAACTTACCTCTCAATTGACTTGACCCTCAACCCTACTGTACCTAATAACCTTGCTCTTATTCACATTTACTCTTAACTTTCTTCTTTCACACACTTTACCAAACTCAGTCACCAGCTTCTGCAGTTTCTCACATGAATCAGCCTCCAGCGCTGTATCATCAGCGAACAACAACTGACTCACTTCCCAAGCTCTCTCACCCACAACAGACTTCATACTTGCCCCTCTTTCCAAAACTCTTGCATTCACCTCCCTAACACCCCCATCCATAAACAAATTAAACAACCATGGAGACTTCACACACCCCTGCTGCAAACCTACATTCACTGAGAACCAATCACTTTCCTCTCTTCCTACACGTACACATGCCTTACATCCTCGATAAAAACTTTTCACTGCTTCTAACAACTTGCCTCCCACACCATATATTCTTAATTCCTTCCACAAAGCATCTCTATCAACTCTATCATATGCCTTCTCCAGATCCATAAATGCTACATACAAATCCATTTGCTTTTCTAAGTATTTCTCACATACATTCTTCAAAGCAAACACCTGATCCACACATCCTCTACCACTTCTGAAACCACACTGCTCTTCCCCAATCTGATGTTCTGTACTTCCCTTCATCCTCTCAATCAATACCCTCCCATATAATTTCCCAGGAATACTCAACAAACTTATACCTCTGTAATTTGAGCACTCACTTCTATCCCCTTTGCCTTTGTGCAATGGCACTATGCTAGCATTCCGCCAATCATCAGGCACCTCTCCATGAGTCATACATACATTAGATAACCTTACCAACCAGTCAACAATACAGTCACCCTCTGCAATGCCACTGCAATACCATCCAAACCCGCGTTCAAGCCAGCTTTCATCTTCTACAAAGCTTTCACTACCTCTTCTCTGTTTACCAACTCATTCTCCCTAACCCTCTCACTTTGCACACCAACTCGACCAAAACACCCTATATCTGCCAATCTATCATCAAACACATTCAACAAACCTTCAAAATACTCACTCCATCTTCTCACATCACCACTACTTCTTATCACCTCCTCATTAGCCCCCTTCACTGAAGTTCCCATTCCTTCCCTTGTCTTACGCACTTTATTTACCTTCTTCTAAAACATCTTTTTATACTCCTTAAAATTTAATGATACTCTCTCACCCCAAATCTCATTTGCCCTCTTTTTCACCACTTGCACCTTTCTCTTGACTTTCTGCCTCTTTCCTTTATACATCTCCCAGCCATTTGAATTATTTCTCTGCAAAAATTGTCCAAATGCCTCTCTCTTCTCTTTCCCTGATAATCTTACCTCTTCACCCCACCATTCACTACCCTTTCTAATCTGCCCACCTCCCACGCTTACTTACATACGTATACTTGTGCATATCTCTCTTTTTAAACCAGGTATTTCCAATCACCAGTCCATTTTCAGCACATAAATCTACAAGCTCTTCACCATTTCTATTTACAACGCTGAACACCCCATGTACACCAATTATTCCCGCAACTGTCACATTACTCACCTTTCCATTCAAATCACGCATCACTATAACCCGGTCTTGTGCATCAAAACTACTAACACACCCACTCAGCTGCTCCCAAAACACTTGCCTTTCATGATCTTTCTTCTCATGCCCAGGTGCATATGCACCAATAATCACCCATCTCTCTTCATCAACTTTCAGTTTTACCCATATCAACCTAGAGTTTACTTTCTTACACTCTATCACATACTCCCACCACTCCTGTTTCAGGAGTAGTGCTATTCTTTCCCTCGCCCTTGTCCTCTCACTAACTCCTGACTTTACTCCCAAGACATACCAAAACCACTCTTCTCCTTTACCCTTGAGCTTCGTTTCACTCAGGGCCAAAACATCCAGGTTTCTTTCCTCAAACAAACTACCTGTCTCTCCTTTTTTCTCATCTTGGTTACATCCACACACATTTAAACACACCAATCTGAGCCTTCGAGGAGGATGAGCATTCCCCGCGTGACTCCTTTTTCTGCTATCCCTTTTAGAATGTTAAAATACAGGGAGGGTAGGGTTTCCAGCCCCCTCTCCCATCCCCTTTAGTCGCCTTGCATGACAATAATGAAAAAATATAAACAAAAAAAAAAAAAAAAATATATATATATATATATTTATATATATATATATATATATATATATATATATATATATATATATATATATATATTTATTATTTTTTTATTATTATACTTTGTCGCTGTCTCCCGCGTTTGCGAGGTAGCGCAAGGAAACAGACGAAAGAAATGGCCCAACCCCCCCCCCCCATACACATGTATATACATACGTCCACACACGCAAATATACATACCTACACAGCTTTCCATGGTTTACCCCAGACGCTTCACATGCCCTGCCTCAATCCAGGGCTTTGTCGCTGTCTCCTGCGTTTGCGAGGTAGCGCAAGGAAACAGACGAAAGAAATGGCCCAACCCACCCCCATACACATGTATATAAATACACGTCCACACACGCAAATATACATACCTACACAGCTTTCCATGGTTTACCCCAGACGCTTCACATGCCCTGATTCAATCCACTGACAGCACGTCGACCCCGGTATACCACATCGATCCAATTTACTCTATTCCTTGCACTCCTTTCACCCTCCTGCATGTTCAGGCCCCGATCACACAAAATCTTTTTCACTCCATCTTTCCACCTCCAATTTGGTCTCCCACTTCTCCTCGTTCCCTCCACCTCCGACACATATATCCTCTTGGTCAATCTTTCCCCACTCATTCTCTCCATGTGCCCGAACCATTTCAAAACACCCTCTTCTGCTCTCTCATCCACGCTCTTTTTATTTCCACACATCTCTCTTACCCTTACGTTACTTACTCGATCAAACCACCTCACACCACATATTGTCCTCAAACATCTCATTTGCAGCACATCCACCCTCCTGCGCACAACTCTATCCATAGCCCACGCCTCGCAACCATACAACATTATTGGAACCACTATTCCTTCAAACATACCCATTTTTCCTTTCCGAGATAATGTTCTCGACTTCCACACATTCTTCAAGGCTCCCAGGATTTTCGCCCCCTCCCCCACCCTATGATCCACTTCCGCTTCCATGGTTCCATCCGCTGCCAGATCCACTCCCAGATATCTAAAACACTTTACTTCCTCCAGTTTTTCTCCATTCAAACTTACCTCTCAATTGACCTGACCCTCAACCCTACTGTACCTAATAACCTTGCTCTTATTCACATTTACTCTTAACTTTCTTCTTTCACACACTTTACCAAACTCAGTCACCAGCTTCTGCAGTTTCTCACATGAATCAGCCTCCAGCGCTGTATCATCAGCGAACAACAACTGACTCACTTCCCAAGCTCTCTCACCCACAACAGACTTCATCCTTGCCCCTCTTTCCAAAACTCTTGCATTCACCTCCCTAACACCCCCATCCATAAACAAATTAAACAACCATGGAGACTTCACACACCCCTGCTGCAAACCTACATTCACTGAGAACCAATCACTTTCCTCTCTTCCTACACGTACACATGCCTTATATCCTCGATAAAAACTTTTCACTGCTTCTAACAACTTGCCTCCCGCACCAAATATTCTTAATACCTTCCACAGAGCATCTCTATCAACTCTATCATATGCCTTCTCCAAATCCATAAATGCTACATACAAATCCATTTGCTTTTCTAAGTATTTTCACATACATTCTTCAAAGCAAACACCTGATATATATATATATATATATATATATATATATATATATATATATATATATATATATATATATATATATATATATATATATATATATATATATATATATATATATATATATATATATATATATATATATATATATATATATATATATATATATATATATATATATATATATATATTCATTTATTTCATCATATATTGTTCACAGGTTCTCGACGTCGACAAGCCAGGCTCAGAAAACCATCAAAAAAAAAATAAGTTCATCACACAATGAGTCTAGCGACAGCCATAAGATTTTTTTTGATAGCCTCGTCCGTCTGTCAGGCGACCATAAGATTGCGCCGGTCACTACAAGGTCAGTGCATTGTACTGTACTGCACTGTGGAGTATCCATGTCTGATATTTCACCACTCTTGTACACATTCCCGTGTGTACACTTCAGCGTGAGCGATCAAGTGAGGATAAGCTATAGTACTGTGTTAATGTACATTATGTTTTCATGGTTAACAATAAGTGGTGTAAAGTTACATTTCTGTTCAACTGCAGTAATACTGTGTTGACATATATTACGTATTTGATGGTTAACATTAAGTGGTGTATAGTTACATATTTGTTCAGTCGCAGTAATACTGTGTTGTATATTACGAATTCAATGGTTAATATTAAGTGCTGTAATGTTACATAATTGTTCAACTGCAGTAATACTGTGTTGACATATATTACGTATTCAAAGGTTAACATTAAGTGGTGTAAAGTTACATATTTGTTCAACTGCAGTAATAATGTGTTGACATATATTACGTATTCAAATGTTAACATTAAGTGGTGTAAAGTTACATATTTGTTCAACTGCAGTAATACTGTGTTGACATATATTACGTATTCAAATGTTAACATTAAGTGGTGTAAAGTTACATATTTGTTCAACTGCAGTAATACTGTGTTGACATACACTACGTAATCAATGGTTAACTGATGGACATTTTCACTTTGGTTGTACTTCAGTCATATGATAGTTTACATACACATAACTATGGGAAAACTAAACTGTTTGCTTGCTTAACTGTCATCAACCGGATGGATCACAACTCCTGTGGTCAGCTGGGTGGGTCATAACTCCTGTGGCCAGCTGGGTGAGTCACAACACCTGTGGCCAGCTGGGTGGGTCATAACATCTGTGGTCAGCGGGGTTGGTCACAACTCCTGTGGTCAGCTGGGTGGGTCATATCTCTGGCCAGCTGGGTGAGTCACAACACCTATGCTCAGCTAGGTTGGTCACAACACCTGCGGTCAGCTGGGTGGGTCACAACACATATGGCCAGCTGGGTGTGTCACAACACCTGTGGTCAGCTGGGTGGGCCACAACACCTGTGGCCAACTAGGTGGGTCACACCACCTGTGTAGAGCTGGGTGGGTCAAAACACCTGTGGTCACCTGGGTGGGTCACAACTCCTGTGGTCAGCTGCATAGATCAAAACACCTGTGGTCAGCTAGGTGGGTCACAACTCCTGTCTTCACTTGTTTGGGTCATAACTCCTGTGGTCAGCTGAGTGGGTCACAAATCCTCTGGTCAGCTGTTGAGTCACAACTCCCGTGGTCAGCTGGGTGGGTCACAACTCCTGTGGTCAGCAGGTTGGGTCATAGCTCCTCTGGTCAGCTGGTGGGTCACAACTCCTGTGGCCACTGGGTGGGTCACAACTACTATGGTCAGCGGGGTGGGTCACAACTCCCGTGGTCATCGGGGTGGGTCAAAACACCTGTGGCCAGCTGGATGGGTCACAACTCCTATGGTTAGCTTGGTAGGTCACAACTCCTGTGGTCAGTTGTTTGGGTCACAAATTCTTTGGTCAGCTGGGTGGGTCACAACTCCTGTCGTCAGCGGAGTAGGTCACAACACCTATGGTCAGCGGGCTGAGTCATAACTCCTTTGGTCAGCGAGGTGGGTCATAAGCCTTGTGGCCAGCGAGGTGGGTCACAACACCTGTGGTCACCTTAGTGGGTCACAACATCTGTGGTCAGCTGGGTGCGTTACAACATCTGTGGCCGTTGGGTGGGTCATAACACCTGTGGGAAGCTGGGTGGGTCACAACACCTGTGGTCAGCTGGGTGGGTCACAACTCTTGTGGTCAGCTGGTAGGTCACAACTCCTGTGGTCAGCTGGGTGGGTCACAACTCCTTTGGTTAGCTGGGTGGGTCACAACTCCCATGGTCAGCTGGGAGGGTCACAGCTCCTGTGGTCAGCTAATAGGTCACAATTCTTATCGTCAGCTGGGTGAGTAACAACTTCTGTGGTCAGCTGGGTGGGTCACAATACCTGTGGCCAGCTAGATGGGTCACAACACCTGTGGCAGGCTGAGTGGGTCAAACCACCTGTGGTCACCTGGGTGGGTCACAACTCCTGTGGTCATCTGGGAGTGTCACAACACCTGTGGCTATTTGGGTGGGTCATAACACCTATGGTCAGCTGGGTAGGTCACAACACCCGTGGTCAGCTGGGTGGGTCACAACTGCTGTCTTCAGCTGGTAGGTCACAACTCCTGTGGTCAGCTTGGTGGGTCACAATTTCTGTGGTCACCTTGGTGGGTCACAACTCATGTGGTCAGCTGGGTGAGTCACGACCCCTGTGGTCAGCTGGGTGGGTCACAACTCCTGTGGTCAGCTGGGTGGGTCACAATTTCTGTGGTCAAATGGGTGAGTCACAATTCCTGCCGTCAGCTGGGTGGGTCACAACTCTTGTGGTAAGCTGGGTGGGTCACAACTCTTGTGGTCAGCTGGATGAGTCACAACTCCTGTGGTCAGCTGGTAGGTCACAACTCCTGTGGTCAGCTGTTTAGGTCACAACTCCTGTGGTCAGATGGGTGGGTCACAATTTCTGTGGTCAAATGGGTGGGTCACAACTCCAGTGGTCATCTGAGCAGGTCACAACTCCTGTGGTAAGGTGGGTGGGTCACAACTCTTGTGGTCAGCTGGATGGATCATAACACCTGTACTCAGATGGGTGGGTTACAACATATGTGGTCAGCTGCATGGGTCACAACTCCTGAGGTCAGCTAGTGGGTCACAGCCCGTGTGATCAGCTGGGTGGGTCACAACCCCTGTGATCATCTGGGTGAGTCATAACTCCTGTGGTCAGATGGGTGGGTCATACCCCTTTGGTCAGCGGGGTAGGTCACAATTCTTGTGGCCAGTTGGGTGGGTCACAGCTCCCGTGGTCAACTAGATGACTTAGAACTTCTGTGGTTAGCTGGGTGAGTCACAACTCCCGTGGTCAGCTGGGTGGGTCATAACTTCTGTGGTCAGCTGGGTGGGTCATAACTCCTGTGGTCAGCGGGGTGGGTTATAACTCTTGTGGCCAGCTGGGTGGGTCACAACTCCAATGGTTAGCTGGGTACGTCACAACTCTGGTGGTCAGCGGGTTGGGTCACATCTCCTGTGGTCAGCGGGGAGAGTCATAACTCCTTTGGTCAGCGGGATGGGTCATAACCCCTGTGGCCAGCGAGGTGGGTCACAACATCTGTGGTCACCTTGGTGGGTCACAACTCCTGTGATCAGCTGGGTGCGTTACAACATCTGTGGCCGTTTGGGTGGGTCATAACACCTGTGGTAAGCTGGGTGGGTCACAACACCTGTGGTCAGCTGGGTGGATCACACCTCCTGTGGTCAGCTGGTAGGTCACAACTCCTGTGGTCAGCTGTTAGGTCACATCTCCTTTGGTCAGCTGGGTGGGTCACAACTCTTGTGGTCAGATGGATGAGTCACAACTCCTATGGTCAGCTGGGTGGGTCACAGCTCCTATGGTCAGCTGGTAAGTCACAACTCCTGTCGTCAGCTGAGTGGGTCACAACATCTGTGGTCAGAAAGGTGGGTCACACCACCAATGGCCAGCTGGATGGGTCACAACACCTGTGGCAGGCTGGGTGGTTCAAAACACCTGTGGTCTCCTGGGTGGGTCACAACTCCTGTGGTCATATGGGTGCGTCACAACATCTGTGGCTATTTGGGTGGGTCATAACACCTGTGGTCAGCTGGGTGGGTCACAACACGTGTGGTCAGCTGGTAGGTCACAACTCCTGTCATCAGCTTGGTGGGTCACAACTTCTGTGATCAGCTGGGTGGGTCACAACTCCTGTGGTCAACTGAGTGAGTCACAACTCTTGTGGTCAGCTGGGTGGGTCACAACTCCTGTAATCAGATGAATGTGTCACAACGCCTGTGGTCAGCTGGGCGGGTCACAGCTCCTATGGTCACCTGGGTAGGTCACATCTCTTGTGGTCACCTGGATGGGTCATGACACCTGTGGTCAGCTGGGTGGGTTACAACACCTGTGGTCAGCTGCGTTGATCACAAATCCCGAGGTCAGCGGGTGGGTACAACTTCTGTGATCAGCTGGGTGGGTCACAACCCATATGATCATCTGGGTGAGTCACAACTCCTGTGGTCAGCTGAATGGGTCATAACCCCTTTGGTTGGCTGGGTCGGTCACAGTTCTTGTGGCCAGTTGGGTGGGTCACAACTCCCGTGGTCAGCGGGTGAGTCACAACTTCTGTAGTCAGCTGGGTGGGTAACAACTCCCGTGGTCAGCTGGGTGGGTCATAACTTCTGTGGTCAGCTGGGTGGGTCTCAACTCCTGTGTCAGCTGGGTGGGTCACAGCTCCCTTAGTTAGTTGGGTGGGTCACAACTTCTGTGATCAGCCGGGTGGGTACAACTCTTGTGGTCAGCTGGGTGGGTCACAACACCTGTGGTCAGCTGGGTGGGTCACAACTCCCGTAGTCAGTTGGGTGGATCACAATTTCTGTGGTCAGCTGGGTGGGTCACAGCTCTTGTGGTCAGCTGGATGGGTCATAACCCCTGTGTTCAACTGGGTGGATCACAACTCCTGTGGTCAGCTGGTAGGTCACAACTCCTGTCGTCAGCTCGGTAGGTCACAGCTTTTGTGGTCAGCTGAGTGGGTCACAACACCTGTGGCCAGCTTGATGGGTCACAACACTTGTGGTAGGCTGGGAGGGTCAAAACACCTGTGGTCACCTCGGTGGGTCACAACTCCTATGGTCATCAGGGTGCGTCACAACACCTGTGGCTATTTGGGTGGGTCATAACACCTGTAGTCAACTGGGTAGGTCACAACACCTGTGGTCAACTGGGTGGGTCACAACTCCTGTCGTCAGCTTGTAGGTCACAACTCTTGTGGTCAGCTTGGTGGGTCACAACTTCTGTGGTCAGCTGGGTGGGTTACAACTCATGTGGTGAGCTGGGTGTCACACCTCTTGTGGTCAGCTGGGTGGGTCACAACTCCTGTGGTCAGCTGGGTGGGTCACAACTCTTGTGGTCAGCTGGGCGAGTCATAGCTCCTATGGTCGGCTGGGTGGGTCACAACTCTTGTGGTTAGCTGGATGGGGTCATAACACCTGTGGTGAACTGTGTGGGTTACAGCACCTGTGGTCAGCTGCGTAAATCACAACTCCTGAAGTCAGCTGGTGGGTCACAATTTCTGTGATCAGCTTGGTGGGTGATCATCTGTGATCATCTGGGTGAGTCACAACTCCTGTGTTCAGCTGGGTGGGTCATAAACCCTTTGGTCAGCTTGGTGGGTCACAATTCTTGTGGCCAGTTGGGTGGGTCACAACTCCCGTGGTCAGCTGGGTGAGTCACAACTTCTGTGGTCAGCTGAGTGGGTCACAACTTCTGTGGTCAGCTGGGTGGGTCATAACTTCTGTGGTCAGCTGGGTGGATCTCAACTCCTGTGGTCAGCTAGTGGGTCAAAAACCCATCTGATCATCTGGGTATGTCACAACTGTGTTCAGCTGGGTGGGTCATAACCCCTTTGGTCAGCTGGGTGGGTCACAATTCTTGTGGCCCGTTGAGTGGGTCACAGCTCCCGTTGTCAGCTGGGTGAGTCACAACTTCTGTGGTCAGCTGGGTGGGTCACAACTTCTGTGGTCAGCTGGGTGGGTCATAACTTCTGTGGTCAGCTGGGTGGATCTCAACTCGTGTGGTCAGCTGGTGGGTCATAACACCTGTGGTCAGCTGGGTGGGTCACAGCTCCCGTAGTCAGCTGGGTGGGTCAAAATTTCTGTGGTCAGCTAGGTGGGTCAAACTCTTGTGGTCAGCTGGGTGGGTCTCAACTCCTGTGGTCAGCTGGGTGGGTCGCAACCCCTGTGGTCACCTGGGTGGGTCACAACTCCTCTGGTCAGCTGGGTGGGTCACAACTCCTGTGGCCAGCTGGGTGGGTCAAAACTCCTGTGGTCAGCTGGGTGGGTCACAACTCCTGTCGTTAGCTGGGTAGGTCATAACCCATATGGTCAGCTTGGTGGTTTACAACACCTGTGGTCTGCTGCCTGGGACATAACTCCTGTGGTCAGCTGATGGGTCACAACTCCTGTGATCAGCTGGTTTTGCCAGCTATGTGGGTCGCAACTCCTTTGGCCGGTTGTTTGGGTCATAACTCCTGTGGTCAGCTGGGTGAGTCACAACTCCTTTAGTCAGCTTGGTGGGTCACAACTCCCGTGGTCAGCTGGGTGAGTCACAACTTCTGTGGTCAGCTGGGTGGATCACAACTCCTGTGGTCAGCTGGGTGGGTCACAGCTCCCGCAGTCAGCTGGGTGGGTCACAATTTCTTTCGTCAGCTGGGTGGGGGGCAACTCTTGTGGTCAGCTGGATGGGTCATAACCCCTGTGGTCACCTGGGTGGGCCACAGCGCCTATGGTCAGCTGCTAGGTCACAACTCCTGTCGTCAGCTGGGTGGGTCACAGCTCCTGTGGCCAGCTGGGTGGGTCAAATCTCCTGTGGTCAGCTGGGTGGGTCACAACTCTTTGGTCAGCTGGATGGGTCATAAACCATGTGGTCAGCTGGATGGGTCATAACCCATGTGGTCAGCTGGGTGGGTTACAACACCTATGGTCAGCTACCTGGATCACAACTCTTGTGGTCAGCTGGTGGGTCACAACTCCTGTGGTCAGCACGTTAGGTCACAACTCCTGTGGTCAGCTGGGTGGGTCACAGCTCTGTGGTTAGCTGGTAGGTCATATCTGTCGTCAGCTGCGTGGGTCACAACTCCTGTGATCACCTGGGTGGGTTTTAACCCCTCTGGTCACCTGGGTGGGTCACAGCTCTTGTGGTCAGCTGGTTGGTCACAATTACTGTCTTCAGCTGGTGGATCACAACTCCTGTGGTCAGCTGGGTGGGTCACAACTCCTATGGCCAGCTGAGTGGGTCAAAACTCCTGTGATCAGCCGGTTTTGCCAGCTGGGTAGGTCACAACTCCTTCGGCCAGCTGTTTGGGTTATAACTCCCGTCGTCAGCTGGGTGGGTCACAACTCCTCTGGTCAGCTGGGTGGGTCGTAATCTCCGTGGTCACCTGGGTGGGTCACAGCTTCTGTGGTCAGCTGGTAGGTCACAACTCCTGTCGTCAGCTGGGTGGGTCACAACTCCTGTGGTCAGCTGGGTGGGTCGTAACCCCTGTGGTCACCTGGGTGGGTCACAGCTCCTGTGGTCAGCTGGGTGGGTCACAATATCTGTGGTCAGCTGGGTGGGTCACAGCTTTTGTGGTCAGCTGGATGGGTCATAAGCCCTATGGTCAGCTGAGCGGGTCACAACTTCTGTGGTCAGCTGGGTGGGTCGTAATCCCCGTGGTCACCTGACTGGGTCACAACTCCTGTGGTCAGCTGGTAGGTCACAACCCCTTTCGTCAGCTGGGTGGGTCACAACTCCTGTGGTCAGCTGGGTGGGTCACAACCCCTGTGGCCAGTTCGGTGAGTCAAAACTCCTGTGGTCAGCTGGGTGGGCTACAACTCCTGTGGTCAGCTGGGTGGGTCACAACCCCTGTGGTCATCTGGGTGTGTCACAACTCCTATGGTCAGCTGGGTGGGTAATAACCCATGTGGTCAGCTGGATGGGTCACAATTTTTGTGGCCAGCTGGGTAGGTCACAACTCCCGTGGTCAGCTGGGTGAGTCACATCTTCTGTGATCAGCTGGGTGGGTCACAACTTCTATGGTCGGCTGGGTGGGTCACAACTCCCGTGGTCAGCTGGATAGGTCACAACTCCTGTGGTCAGCGGGATGGGTCATAACACCTGTGGCCAGCTAGGTGGGTCACAACTCCTATGGTTAGCTGGGTGGGTCACAACTCTGGTGGTCAGCGGGATAGGTCACAACACCTGTGGTCAGCGGGGTGAGTCCTAACTCCTTTGATCAGCGGGGTGGGTCATAACCCCTGTGGCCAGCGAGGTGGGTCAAAACTCCTGTGGTCAGCTGGTTGGGTTACAACTCCTGTGGTCAGCTGGGTGGGTCACAACACTCGTGGCCAGCGAGGTGGGTCACAACTCCAACGGTCAGAGAGGCGTGGGCCGTAGATTACACTGAAGGGCAGCATACCAAACGTAGGCATCAACAGTTCATTGGTAAAAGTTTGTAATTTTCGTATCTGTTTCACAGTCGAATTCATTAAAGGTAGACACTTTAGTGCGAAGATAATAGATCCAGTCAGACTTAATCCAATTACCAAGCTGGGTGGGTGGAGGGAGAGAGAGTTTAGGTCGAACCCGTATACCTGGTAGACGGCCCGAGAGCGCCACTGACACTCGTTTTGGGCAAAAAAATGTTGGAAGAAGTGAGTGTGTTTTACGGGGGAATACTTTTCTATTCGCGTTATCCCGTCCCTTCCCGTTTACATGTACAATGCATCCGTGTTCCCCACGTGTCGTATAAGGCAAGTAAAGGGGGTGAGAGGGGATGGGGTGCGGCTGGAGGCCCTTGCCTTCTTGTATTTCAATTTCTAAAAAAGGAAGCAGAAGAAGGAGTCAACTCGGGAATGTTCATCCACCTAAAAGGCTCAGATTGTGGTGTATGAATGTGCGTGGATGTAAGCAAGATGAGAAGAAAGGACAGTTAGGTAATATGTTTGACGAAAGGAACCTGGATGTTTTGGCTCTGAGTAAAGCGAATCTCAAGGGTAAAGGGGAAGAATGGTTTGGAAATGTCTTGGGAGTAAAATCAGGGGTTGGTGAGAGGACAAGAGCTAAGGAAGAATTATACTACTCCTGAAGCAGGAGTTATGGGGGCGTCTCATAGAGTGTAAGAAAGAATATTCTAGATTGGTGTGGGTAAAACTGAAAGTGAATGGCGAGAGATGCGTGATTATTGGTGTCTATGCACCTGGTCATGAGAGACAAGTGTTTTTGGAGCAGTACACAAGACCAGGTATTAGTGGTGGGTGATTTAAATGCGAAAGTAAGTAATGTGGTAGTTGACGGTTTAATAGGTGTGCATGGTGTATTCCATGTTGTGAATGGAAATGTTGAAAAGGTTGTTAAGGTGTGTGCTGAAAGCGACTGGTGATTGGGAATACCTGGTTTAAAAAGATATACAAATTTATATGTATGTGAGTCAAGGGGCTTTATTAGAATACTAGTAATTGATAGGCGTGTAAAAGAGAGACTTTTGGACGTAACTCTACAGAAAAGGGCAGCGGGTGGGACGAAGTACTTATGGAGGCGAGGCTGGAGATTTGTAGAGGTTCTCAAAAAAGAGGAGACAATGTCGGGGAGAACGAAATGGTGAGAGTAAGTAAGCTTAGAAAGGAGACCTGTGTTAGGAAATACCAGGAAAGTTTGAGAGTATAATGGCAAAAAGTGAGAGTTAATGAAGTGTGGGGAGTGGGTGAGGAATAGGAGGTATATGAAGAAGTAGTGATGGCATGTGCCAGAGTTGAATGTGGCATGAGAAAGGTGGGAGGTGGGTAGATTAAAAAGGGTAGTGATTGGTGGGACGAAGTGAAATCGCCAGTGAAAGTGAAAAAAAATGAGGCGTCTGGGTGTTACAAAGAAGGGGAAGGAGATCAAGAGGTAGTTGCTGGGTTTGAAAAAGAGGTAAAATGAAAGTTAGGGTGAGAGATCATCATTAAACTTTGAGGAGAATGAAAAGATGGCTTGGAAGGAGGCAAATAATATGCGATAGACAGGAGAGCAAAACAGGCACATCGGTGAAGCGAGCAAAAGGGGAAGTGATAACAGGTAGTGATGGAGTGAGGAGATTGTGTGAGTATTTTGAAGGATTGTTAAATGTGTTTGATGATGGAGTGGTATATGTACGGTGTTTAGGTCGAGGTGGTGTTCGAAGTAAGAGAGTCAGGGAGAGTGGTTGAGAGAAGAGAAAAGAGGAGGTAAAAGTCTTACAGTAGATGAAAGCCGGCAAGGCGCGGTATTGGATGGTATTGCAGTTGAATTTGTAAAGAAATGATGTGACTGTTGTTGAATGGCTGATAAAAATATTCATTGTGTATATGGATCAAGGTGAAGTGCCTAAGGATTGGAAGAATGCGTGTGTAGTGCCACTGTAAAAAGGTGAGTGTTCAAACTACAGAGGTATAAGTTTTTGCGTATTCTCAGTAAATTGTATGGGAGGGTATTGACTGAGAGGGTGAAGGCATGTACAGAGCATCAGACTGGGGAGGAGCAGTGTGGTTTCGGAAGTGGTAGAGGATGTTTGGATCAGGGGTTTGCTTTGAATAATGTGTGTGAGAAGTACTTAGAAAAACAGTTGGATTTGCAATATGACAGGGTTATAGAACATGCATTGTGAGAACTTTTTATCAAGGGTGTAAGGCGTGTGTACGAGTAAGAAGAGAGGCGAGCGATTGGTTCCCACTAAAGTTCTGTCGGCGGCAAGAAAATGTGATGTTAACATGGCTGTTCAATTTGTTTATGGATGGGGTAGTGAGGGAGGTAAATGCAAGAGTTTTGGAGAGAGGGGTAAGTATACAGTGTTGGGGATGAGAGGGACTGGGAAGTGAGTCAGTTGTTCGCATATGATACAGTGCTAGTGACTGATCTGAGTGAGAAACTGCAGAGTTGATGACTGAGTTCGGAAGAATTTGTGAAAAGAAAAAGTTGAGAGTAAATGTGATAAAAGCAAGGTTATTAGGTTCAGCAGGGTTGAGGGACAAGTTAGTTGGGAGGTAAGTTTGAATGGAAAAAATTGAACTAAATGAAGTGTTTTAGATATCTGGGAGTGGACTTGGCAGCGAATGGAACCATGGAAGCGGAAAAGTCATAGGGCGGGAAAGGGAGCGATGATCCTGGGAGCAATGGAGAATGTGTGGAAAGAGAGAAACTTTATCTCGAAGTGCAAACATAGAGGTTTGAAGGAATAATAGTTCCAACAATATCATATGGTTGTGAGGCATGGGCTATGGACAGAGTTGCGCGGAGGAGGTTGGATGTGTTGGAAATGATAGAGTAAGTAATGAAAGGGTAAGAGAGATGTGTGGCAATGAAAAGAGTGTGACTGAGAGAACAGAAGAGTGTGTGTTGAAATGGTTTGGACATATGGAGAGAATCACTGGGGATAGGCTGATGAAGTGGTTATATGTGTCAGAAGTGGAGGGAACAAGAAGATGCAGGAAACAAAATTTGGAAGTGGAAAGATGGAGTGAAAAAGATTCTTAAAGATCGGGGCCTGAACATGCAGGAGTGTGAAAGGCGTACACGAAATAGGGTAAAATCTCCTACTCTTATACTATATTTATGTTACTTAAGTCTAACATGAAGATCCTTACCAGCCTGTCCACCAAAAAACATATGACAGCTTTACAGTTAAGTAAAATTTCTTTAAATACATTTCGGAGTATCTTCAGGGGAAGTACGACATGGTGTTGGTATACATAATCCTCGATGATATCCATTTGTACTCTCATCATTGTCTCCTTCATTGACACACACAAGCCAAACTTTCAACAAGACCCACGGAGAGTTCAGTTGGCTCCGTCACAGATAGATTATTGAAATGGTTAGTTTCTTTATTAAGCCCACTAATGCTTAAGATCTTAAATTCTAATATCATGAACAATTTAGATTTAGTACAAAAGCTTAAAGATTACCATGTTGATTTGATTTCAAACTAATAAGTTTTGATGTTTCATCCTTGTTCACAAAAGTTTCAGTTGATGGCCTCTTACAATATTTGGTTGATGTCTTGGATAATCTTGATTTACCTGTTTCATACTCCGTTTCCTGGTGAAATTGTCCATGAAAGACAGTGCATTTCAGTTTAAGGGAGAAAGTTATGCAAAGAATTTGGTATGGCGATGGGTAAATCTCTTTCACCGGTATCAAGTAATTTTCACATAGAATTCTTTGACACAAAATTACTAAGGGATATCTTACCCTCTAAGGTATTTTGGTTTAGGTATGTAGATGTTCTTTGTGTTTGGCCAACAAACGAGAATTTACAAATATGTCTCCCTTTACTTAACATTTTAGTTCCTTCTATCAAATTTATTTGAAAGTGGAAAATAATTGCATGTTACCATTTTCAGACTGCATGATCCATAGGGATAAAAACATGTTTAAGCTTAGCATATACAGAAAATATACCTATGTTTGTTTAGATATTCATTATTACTCAGCTCAACATGACAGAGTTAAATTATCATCATTTCAGTCAATGTTCCAGACTTTATTGATGACGAGCTTGAGAAGATATATTCTACTGGATCCAAGTTAGAATATCCTAGATCTTTCATTTGATAAATCTCTCTAGCTGGCAAAGAAGTCATTTTATAGAGTTAAACCCAAGCCTCCTCTTGATTCCAAGAATCTTTTAATTCTCTCTTTTAGTAATGATTTTACAATACTTCCTAGGTTGCTTAGATCTTTTAATGTAAATAGAAATACTATAAGGAATATCTTAATCAAAAACTCACCAGAAAATTTCGCGGGCTGTGTTTACAGAATATGTGGTTAAAGCTGTAATAAGTTTTATGTTGGGAGATTGGTAAGGATCTTTATGTTAGACTTAAGCAGCAAAAATATAGTATAAGAACAGGACAAGAATTAAGTGCTTTGTTTAATCATGTTAAAGTTTATGACTATTGTATTGATTGGAGTAACGCTATTTCTGTTATTAACTGTAACTCCTTCCCATGAGAAATATCATTAAATCTTCTATTACGAAATACACAAAGAATTGTAACATTAATTTTGGTTAAGGTCTACACAAACTGGATAACTTTGTCGGAGGCATATTTCTAAACACTTCCCTTTCGCGTCCGAGTAATAAAACTTTATGACACGCATGATACCACACCCTAATACTAACAACCCAAACACCAAACTGCTTACCAATGGCGTCTTAATTTCTACTCTTCCTTGTATATCAACTGACTGTTCTAAATCTATCTCATTCTTGTATTTCCCCTGACGATGTGATCATTACACGAAAGTGCACTTGGAAACTTATAGTTTTTGATTTTCCTCGTGGTTTTATGCATACTAGATCATGCGCACCTCTGTGGCCTCTGTCACGCCATCTAGTATTTGGTGATCATAAAGAGAAAATGAAACACGATAAGTTCCCTAGTGCACTTTCTGTTATGATCACATCTTCAGGAGAGATGCAAAAATCATGTAGAAAACTTAGAACAGTCAGTTGATATACAGGGATTGGGAAGAAGCTAAGGCGCCATTGGTAAACAAGTTGATGGTGTTCGGAGTTGGTGGTGTTAGGGTCTGGCTTCATGCATGTCATAGAATTTTGTTATGTGGAAACGAAAGGAAATTGTTTAAAAAAAACATGCCCACGACAATATTACAATTCTTTGTGTTCTTAATAATAGAAGACTAAATGATGTTTCTCGTGGTAAAGGAGCTAGTTGATAATTGAATTAATGTTACTTCCACTCTATACAAAAGTCATGATTTTTAACATGTTTAAACAAAGCATTTGATTCTTGTCCTGCTCTTATACTATCTTTATGTTGCTTAAGTCTGACATAAAGATCCTTACCAGTCTGCTCAATATAACACATATGACAGCTTTTACAAGGGATTCTGTAAACATACCCTGCAGGATTTTGTGGCGAGATTTTGATTAAGATATCCTTTACTTTATTATTATTGTTGAAGGCTACCTTTACATTAAAGGATTCATGCAACCTAGAAAGTAACATAAAATTATCACTAAAAGGGAGAACTAAAAGATTTTCGGTATCAAGGAGAGGTTTGGGGTTAACTCTGAAAAATTTCTTTGCCAACTCAAGATATTTATCAATGTAAGATCTAGGGTCCCTCAACTTGGATCCAGTGGAATATATCTCAAGCTCATCGTCAAGGACTTCTGGATTGCATATACGTAATGCCCTGAGGAACATCGACTGGGATGATTATAGTTTAGCTCCGTCATGTTGAGCTGAGTAATAATGAATATAAGAACAAACATTGGTGGGTTTCCTGCACATGCCTAACTCAAACATGTTTCTATCCCTATGAATCATGCGATCTAAAAATTGTTACAAAATCATTTTCCGCTTCCACAGTATTATTTCATAGAAGGCACTAAATTGTTAACTAAAGGCAAAAAATGTTTGTAATTTTTCGTTTGTAAATCGAACACACAGAACATCACCTACATGCCTAAACCAGATTGCCTTAGAGGGTAAGACTTCTCTTAGTAATTTTATTGCAAAGAATTCTGCGAAAAGATTACTTAATACTGGTGAAAGAGGATTACCCATCGCCAAATCAATTTTCTGAGCCTAATATTCTTCATTTAACTGAAATGCACAGTCTCTTTATACAGTTCTATCAATATGATGAACACATAATTGGAAACAGGTAAATCAAGATTATCCAAGGCAACAACTTGGCATTGTGACAGGTTATCGACTTAAAATTTTGTGAACAAGGAAGACACATCAACACTTACCAGTTTGATATCAAAATCAACCTGGACATCATTAAGGTTGTTAATTGAATTTACGTTGCTCATGATATTAGAGTTTGATATATTACCAACCAGTGGGCTAAATGAAAATAATAACAGCTTTAACAGTTATTTATCAAACCCACTAGTTGGCAATATATCAAATTCTGATATCATGAAAAAAGCAGATTTAGGTAACAAGCAAAACAAAATCCAAGGTGATTTAATTTCACACTGAGTGATAACCTACGAATATGGACAGCATTAAGTACTTTACTAGGTTGTATTACAACAGAGAAAGTTAAAGCGATGGGAGCCATGAGTGTAGAACTACTTCCCTCACGTGCCACACATACTGGACAAGTTCATACTAATAGGTAGTTTACACAGACAGACACACGCACGAACCTTTGGTGGCAGAATCATTTTAGAGAGATATTCATATATTCCAGATGCACTTGAAGGTATTCGTGAATGGAATTTGGACCGAGAAATGCTTTATCTTTATATTTCTAATACGGCACACAATATGTTGTTCATAGTGAGGATATAACTGTTGTATCTCATAGGGAACATTTACATAGTTATCAAGAATAGAGAAAAATTCGAGATTTCTAACTTATGATTTTCTTGATAGTTTCCTTGCAAGAAAAAAAGATATATCGGCTTTTATAAAATTCAATACTAACAAATGACAGTCGTACAATATTTTTCTACTGATGCTATTACTCATGATTCTGAGGTAAAGAAACAGGAGGAAATCCTCTTTAACATGTTTACCAGTGGACATTATTTTGGTCAGGATGTGATGGTGGCGAGGCAGTGGGCGCGGTGCTGGAGGCGGCGTCAGAGCCCAGCAGTAGCTGCTCCTCCGTCATCATCATCACAGACGACACCTCGCCCTACACTCTCCTCATGGTACGTCATAACTATTCTTATCCCATACACTGAACACTGGGATGGTGTGAGGTCATAACTTTTAATGGTACGTAAGGACTCATCTTATCCCATACACTGAACACTGGGATGGTGTGAGGTCATAACTTTTCATGGTACGTCATGACTCATCTTATCCCATACACTGAACACTGGGATGGTGTGAGGTCATAACTTTTCATGGTACGTCATAACTATTCTTATCCCATACACTGAACACTGAGATGGTGTGAGGTCATAACTTTTCGTGGTACGTCATGACTTATCGTATACACTGACATTTTGTGGTGTATTTGGCGTTGACATTTCTTTCTCATGGACAATATGTTCATAAAATACATCTTAAGATTTTATCTTGGTCAGAATTTGAAAGAGCAAATATATGGTTCCATCCGCTGCCAGATCCACTCCCAGATATCTAAAACACTTCACTTCCTCCAGTTTTTCTCCATTCAAACTCACCTCCCAATTGACTTGACCCTCAACCCTACTGTACCTAATAACCTTGCTCTTATTCACATTTACTCTTAACTTTCTTCTTCCACACACTTTACCAAACTCAGTCACCAGCTTCTGCAGTTTCTCACATGAATCAGCCACCAGCGCTGTATCATCAGCGAACAACAACTGACTCACTTCCCAAGCTATCTCATCCCCAACAGACTTCATACTTGCCCCTCTTTCCAAGACTCTTGCATTTACCTCCCTAACAACCCCATCCATAAACAAATTAAACAACCATGGAGACATCACACACCCCTGCCGCAAACCTACATTCACTGAACATGCAGGAGGGTGAAAGGAGGGCAAGGAATAGAGTGAATTGGGGCGATGTGGTATACCGGGGTTGACGTGCTGTCAGTGGATTGAATCAAGGCATGTGAAGCGTCTGGGGTAAACCATGGAAAGCTGTGTAGGTATGTATATTTGCGTGTGTGGACGTATGTATATACATGTGTATGGGGGGGGGGGTTGGGCCATTTCTTTCGTCTGTTTCCTTGCGCTACCTCGCAAACGCGGGAGACAGCGACAAAGTATAAAAAAAAAAAAAAAAAATATATATATATATATATATATATATATATATATATATATATATATATATATATATATATATATATATACATATATATATATATATATATATCTTTATATATATACATATATATATATATTTTTTTTTTATTTTTTTTTTTGCTTTGTCGCTGTCTCCCGCGTTTGCGAGGTAGCGCAAGGAAACAGACGAAAGAAATGGCCCAACCCAACCCCATACACATGCCTTGATTCAATCCACTGACAGCACGTCAACCCCGGTATACCACATCGCTCCAATTCACTCTATTCCTTGCCCTCCTTTCACCCTCCTGCATATTCAGGCCCCGATCACACAAAATCTTTTTCACTCCATCTTTCCACCTCCAATTTGGTCTCCCTCTTCTCCTCGTTCCCTCCACCTCCGACACATATATCCTCTTGGTCAATCTTTCCTCACTCATTCTCTCCATGTGACCAAACCATTTCAAAACACCCTCTTCTGCTTTCTCAACCACGCTCTTTTTATTTCCACACATCTCTCTTACCCTTACGTTACTTACTCGATCAAACCACCTCACACCACACATTGTCCTCAAACATCTCATTTCATATATATATATATATATATATATATATATATATATATATATATATATATATATATATATATATATATATATATATATATATATATATATATATATATATATATATATATATATATATGATACAGTGCCAGATATAGGGTGTTTTGGTCGAGGTGATGTGCAAAGTGAGAGGGTTAGGGAAAATGATTTGGTAAACAGAGAAGAGGTAGTAAAAGCTTTGCGGAAGATGAAAGCCGGCAAGGCAGCAAGTTTGGATGGTATTGCAGTGGAATTTATTAAAAAAGGGGGTGACTGTATTATTGACTGGTTGGTAAGGTTATTTAATGTATGTATGACTCATGGTGAGGTGCCTGAGGATTGGCGGAATGCGTGCATAGTGCCATTGTACAAAGGCAAGGGGGATAAGAGTGAGTGCTCAAATTACAGAGGTATAAGTTTGTTGAGTATTCCAGGTAAATTATATGGGAGGGTATTGATTGAGAGGGTGAAGGCATGTACAGAGCATCAGATTGGGAAAGAGCAGTGTGGTTTCAGAAGTGGTAGAGGATGTGTGGATCAGGTGTTTGATTTGAAGAATGTATGTGAGAAATACTTAGAAAAGCAAAAAAATTTGTATGTAGCATTTATGGATCTGGAGGAGGCATATGATAGAGTTGATAGAGATGCTCTGTGGAAGGCATTAAGAATATATGGTGTGGGAGGCAAGTTGTTAGAAGCAGTGAAAAGTTTTTACCGAGGATGTAAGGCATGTGTACGTGTAGGAAGAGAGGAAAGTGATTGGTTCTCAGTGAATGTAGGTTTGCGGCAGGGGTGTGTGATGTCTCCATGGTTGTTTAATTTGTTTATGGATGGGGTTGTTAGGGAGGTGAATGCAAGAGTTTTGGAAAGAGGGGCAAGTATGAAGTCTGTTGTGGATGAGAGAGCTTGGGAAGTGAGTCAGCTGTGGTTCGCTAATGATACAGCGCTGGTGGCTGATTCATGTGAGAAACTGCAGAAGCTGGTGACTGGGTTTGGTAAAGTGTGTGAAAGAAGAAAGTTAAGAGTAAATGTGAATAAGAGCAAGGGTATTAGGTACAGTAGGGTTGAGGGTCAAGTCAATTGGGAGGTAAGTTTGAATGGAGAAAAACTGGATGAAGTAAAGTGTTTTAGATATCTGGGAGTGGATCTGGCAGCGGATGGAACCGTGGAAGCGGAAGTGGATCATAGGGTGAAGGAAGGGCGAAAATCATGGGAGCCTTGAAGAATGTGTGGAAGTCGAGAACATTATCTCGGAAAGGAAAATGGGTATGTTTGAAGGAAAAGTGGTTCCAACAATGTTGTATGGTTGCGAGGCGTGGGCTATGGATAGAGTTGTGCGCAGGAGGATGGATGTGCTGGAAATGAGATGTTTAAGGACAATGTGTGGTGTGAGGTGGTTTGATCGAGTAAGTAAAGTAAGGGTAAGAGAGATGTGTGGAAATAAAAAGAGGGCGGTTGAGAGAGCACAAGAGGGTGTTTTGAAATGGTTTGGGCACATGTAGAGAATGAGTGAGGAAAGATTGACCAAGAGGATATATGTGTCGGAGGTGGAGGGAACGAGGAGAAGTGGGAGACCAAATTGGAGGTGGAAAGATGGAGTGAAAAAGATTTTGTGTGATCGGGGCCTGAATATGCAGGAGGGTGAAAGGACGGCAAGGAATAGAGTGAATTGGATCGATGTGGTATACCGGGGTTGACGTGCTGTCAGTGGATTGAATCAGGCCATGTGAAGCGTCTGGGGTAAACCATGGAAAGCTGTGTAGTTATGTATATTTGCGTGTGTGGACGCATGTATATACATGTGTATGGGGGTGGGTTGGGCCATTTCTTTCGTCTGTTTCCTTGCGCTACCTCGCAAACGCGGGAGACAGCGACAAAGTATAATAAAAAAATATATATATATATATATATATATATATATATATATATATATATATATATATATATATATATATATATATATATATATATATATATATATATATATATATATGTATATCTATATGTATATATATATATATATATATATATATATATATATATATATATATATATATATATATATATATATATATATATATATATATATATTTATATACATATATATGTATATATATATATATATATATATATATATATATATATATATATATATATATATATACATATATATATGTATATATATATATTTTTATTTTTTTTTTGCTTTTTGTCGCTGTCTCCCACGTTTGCGAGGTAGCGCAACGAAACAGACGAAAGAAATGGCCCAACCCACCCCCATACACATGTATATACATACGTCCACACACGCAAATATACATACCTACACAGCTTTCCATGGTTTACCCCAGACGCTTCACATGGCCTGATTCAATCCACTGACAGCACGTCAAAACCGGTATACCACATCGATCCAATTCACTCTATTCCTTGCCCTCCTTACACCCTCCTGCATGTTCAGGCGCCGATAAAACAAAATCTTTTTCACTCCATCTTTCCACCTACAATTTGGTCTCCCACTTCTCCTCGTTCCCTCCACCTCCGACACATATATCCTCTTGGTCAATCTTTCCTCACTCATTCTCTACATGTGCCCAAACCATTTCAAAACACCCTCTTCTGCTCTCTCAACCACGCTCTTTTTATTTCCACACATCTATCTTACCCTTACGTTACTTACTCGATCAAACCACCTCACACCACACATTGTCCTCAAACATCTCATTTCCAGCACATCCATCCTCCTGCGCACAACTCTATCCATAGCCCACGCCTCGCAACCATACAACATTGTTGGAACCACTATTCCTTCAAACATACCCATTTTTGCTTTCCGAGATAATGTTCTCGACTTCCACACATTCTTCAAGGCTCCCAGGGTTTTCGCCCCCTCCCCCACCCTATGATCCACTTCCGCTTCCATGGTTCCATCCGCTGCCAGATCCACTCCCAGATATCTAAAACACTTTACTTCCTCCAGTTTTTCTCCATTCAAACTTACCTCCCAATTGACTTGACCCTCAACCCTACTGTACCTAATTACCTTGCTCTTATTCACATTTACTCTTAACGTTCTTCTTTCACACACTTTACCAAACTCAGTCACCAGCTTCTGCAGTTTCTCACATGAATCAGCCACCAGCGCTGTATCATCAGCGAACAACAACTGACTCACTTCCCAAGCTCTCTCATCCCCAACAGACTTCATACTTGCCCCTCTTTCCAAAACTCTTGCATTCACCTCCCTGACAACCCCATCCATAAACAAATTAAACATCCATGGAGACATCACACACCCCTGCCGCAAACCTACATTCACTGAGAACCAATCACTTTCCTCTCTTCCTACACGTACACATGCCTTATATCCTCGATAAAAACTTTTCACTGCTTCTAACAACTTGCCTCCGACACCATATATTCTTAATACCTTCCACAGATCATCTCTATCAACTCTGTCATATGCCTTCTCCAGATCCATAAATGCTACATACAAACGCAAAGGTGAGTAATGTGGCAGTTGAGGGAATAATTGGTATACATGGGGTGATCAGTGTTGTAAATGGAAATGGTGAAGAGCTTGTAGATTTATGTGCTGAAAAAGGACTAGTGATTGGGAATACCTGGTTTAAAAAGCGAGATATACATAAGTATACGTACGTAAGTAGGAGAGATGGCCAGAGAGCGTTATTGGATTATGTGTTAATTGACAGGAGCGCGAAAGAGAGACTTTTGGAATATATATATATATATATATATATATATATATATATATATATATATATATATATATTTTTTTTTTTTTTTTTTTTTACACTTTGTCGCTGTCTCCCGCGTTTGCGAGGTAGCACAAGGAAACAGACGAAAGAAATGGCCCAACCCCCCCCATAGACATGTATATACATACGTCCACACACGCAAATATACATACCTACACAGCTTTCCATGGTTTACCCCAGACGCTTCACATGCCTTGATTCAATCCACTGACAGCACGTCAACCCCGGTATACCACATCGCTCCAATTCACTCTATTCCTTGCCCTCCTTTCATCCTCCTGCATGTTCAGGCCCCGATCACACAAAATCTTTTTCACTCCATCTTTCCACCTCCAATTTGGTTTCCCTCTTCTCCTTGTTCCCTCCACCTCCGACACATATATCCTCTTGGTCAATCTTTCCTCACTCATCCTCTCCATGTGCCCAAACCACTTCAAAACACCCTCTTCTGCTCTCTCAACCACGCTCTTTTTATTTCCACACATCTCTCTTACCATTACGTTACTCACTCGATCAAACCACCTCACACCACACATTGTCCTCAAACATCTCATTTCCAGCACATCCATCCTCCTGCGCACAAATCTATCCATAGCCCACGCCTCGCAACCATACAACATTGTTGGAACCACTATTCCTTCAAACATACCCATTTTTGCTTTCCGAGATAATGTTCTCGACTTCCACACATTCTTCAAGGCCCCCAGAATTTTCGCCCCCTCCCCCACCCTATGATCCACTTCCGCTTCCATGGTTCCATCCGCTGCCAGATCCACTCCCAGATATCTAAAACACTTCACTTCCTCCAGTTTATCTCCATTCAAACTCACCTCCCAATTGACTTGACCCTCAACCCTACTGTACCTAATAACCTTGCTCTTATTCACATTTACTCTTAACTTTCTTCTTCCACACACTTTACCAAACTCAGTCACCAGCTTCTGCAGTTTCTCACATGAATCAGCCACCAGCGCTGTATCATCAGCGAACAACAACTGACTCACTTCCCAAGCTCTCTCATCCACAACAGACTTCATACTTGCCCCTCTTTCCAAAACTCTTGCATTTACCTCCCTAACAACCCCATGCATAAACAAATTAAACAACCATGGAGACATCACAAACCCCTGCCGCAAACCTACATTCACTGAGAACCAATCACTTTCCTCTCTTCCTACACGTACACATGCCTTACATCCTCGATAAAAACTTTTCACTGCTTCTAACAACTTGCCTCCCACACCATATATTCTTAATACCTTCCACAGAGCATCTCTATCAACTCTATCATATGCCTTCTCCAGATCCATAAATGCTACATACAAATCCATTTGCTTTTCTAAGTATTTCTCACATACATTCTTCAAAGCAAACACCTGATCCACACATCCTCTACCACTTCTGAAACCACACTGCTCTTCCCCAATCTGATGCTCTGTACATGCCTTCACCCTCTCAATCAATACCCTCCCATATAATTTACCAGGAATACTCAACAAACTTATACCTCTGTAATTTGAGCACTCACTCTTATCCCCTTTGCCTTTGTACAATGGCACTATGCACGCATTCCGCCAATCCTCAGGCACCTCACCATGAGTCATACATACATTAAATAACCTTACCAACCAGTCAACAATACAGTCACCCCCTTTATTAATAAATTCCACTGCAATACCATCCAAACCTGCTGCCTTGCCGGCTTTCATCTTCCGCAAAGCTTTCACTACCTCTTCTCTGTTTACCAAATCATTTTCCCTAACCCTCTCACTTTGCACACCACCTCGACCAAAACACCCTATATCTGCCACTCTATCATCAAACACATTCAACAAACCTTCAAAATACTCACTCCATCTCTTTCTCACATCACCACTACTTGTTATCACCTCCCCATTTGCGCCCTTCACTGAAGTTCCCATTTGCTCCCTTGTCTTACGCACTTTATTTACCTCCTTCCAGAACATCTTTTTATTCTCCCTAAAATTTAATGATACTCTCTCATCCCAACTCTCATTTGCCCTTTTTTTCACCTCTTGCACCTTTCTCTTGACCTGTATATATATTTATATATATATATATATATATATATATATATATATATATATATATATATATATATATATATATATATATATATATACATATATATACACATATATATACATATATATATATATATATATATATATAAATATATACACATATATATATATATATATATATATATATATTTTTTTTTTTTTTTTCAAACTATTCGCCATTTCCCGCGTTAGCGAGGTAGCGTTAAGAACAGAGAACTGGGCCACTGAGGGAATATCCTCACCTGGCCCCCTTCTCTGTTCCTTCTTTTGGAAAATTAAAAAAAATTGAGAGGGGAGGATTTCCAGCCCCCCGCTCCCTCCCCTTTTAGTCGCCTTCTACGACACGCAGGGAATACGTGGGAAGTATTCTTTCTCCCCTATCCCTAGGGATATATATATATATATATATATATATATATATATATATATATATATATATATATATATATATATATATATATATATATATATATATATTTTTTTTTTTTTTTTTTTTATACTTTGTCGCTGTCTCCCGTGTTTGCGAGGTAGCGCAAGGAAACAGACGAAAGAAATGGCCCAACCCCCCCCATACACATGTACATACACACGTCCACACACGCATATATACATACCTACACAGCTTTCCTTGGTTTACCCCGGACGCTTCACATGCCTTGATTCAATCCACTGACAGCACGTCAACCCCTGTATACCACATCGCTCCAATT